>NW_010521313.1:0-10911 GCF_000687285.1 Phaethon lepturus | reverse complement strand
TGCGATGCCGCGCCGAGTCGGCGGCGTGTTCGGTTTCCTGGCACCGAGGTTGCCAAGGAAGCGAAGTCGCAGGATTTCCGCCACGGCCATCTGCATCGTCTCATGAGGCATCAAACATGTTAAGGAGATTTCTCCCCGGGGCCATCGTCTAGACGCCTGCCGGCGTGCTTGACTTGCACGGTAGTGAAATGCCACGAAGTTAAATGAATTATTCCAAAAGCAGAGAAGGTGAAAAAGCTCTGCTGTGGGCTGAGTGCCACAGCAGCAGGACATTATTTTGCTCCTGGTTTGGGGCTTCACAGTGTCAGAAAGGCCCACATTTTATATCTGAGCACCAGAGCTAGACCGCTGGTGTGCCTAATTCATGTGCCTAAATGAGCGTCAGCCCCAGGCTGTGAATTCAGGCTACGTCGTCCGTGCCAGGGCCCTGCAACAGCTTTTCAGTGCCCCGGTTGCGTGACTTCCCGTGCACGGCACTGCTTCATAGGCACAGAGGTGACGGAGGGCACAGGACCTGCCTGCAGTTCAGTGATGGCAGCGGTGAAGACATCCTTTCTTCCCCGGACATCCTTTCACGGCTGAAGCTGCAGCGGGACAGCGAAGCCGGAGGGGTGAAAGGGAGAAGCTTCCGGGAAGTGAGGGAGAGTGAGTCCGGCAGGAGCACTGATCCACGTCCCGCACTATGAAGCTGCTGTAGAGCACATCGGGGGCTTTTTGGAGAGAGATGCCAAGCCTTGGCTGTGAAGTGACATCCAGACAGTTGCAGTGATGAATGGGATGTGACTCCTGCAGCAGAAGTGCTCCCGTGATGGAAATCGCTTTGCTGGAGAATTGATGATGCCCAGCATAGGTCTGTTCATCTCTCCCGGTTCCCTGCGCCGCTGCCCTGGATCCTGCAGGACACGGAGGCCACAGCTCACCCTCCACCAGCCCCAAGCATCGCTCAGGTTGTAGGAGTGGCTGAAGGCATCTGCAGGGGGTTGGCTCCACTGGAAGGGAGTGGTTGTCCAGAAGTGGATCTGGTTGTCCAGATCCGTTTGTGGGCAGCTGAGAGTTGTTGGGGAGCTTCGGCAGCGTGGCTGAAAACAGCTTGGCTACCCACTGAAAAGCTGCCCATGGCTGCAGTGACTTACGGGGCAGGCTATGCAAGTCTGGGGTAGATAAGCAGGAGCCAAGGGGTCCAGAAGAAGGTGTTTCTCGGTTCAGACTGCAAATAAGAGTGGAAGTTGCAATAGGGCAGATCCTTGGTGGGAAATAGCAGGAGGAATGAAAGCTGGAGACTTCTCTGCTATCGTGTGAAAAGGTGTTTGGGACTCCAGGGATAAGACAGTCCTTTTAAGCTCCTATTTTATCCTGCACCAGGGTGCAGTCAAGAAACAATATGAGAACAGTGATATGACCTGGGGACAGGACTCCAGTTCCAAATGAATAAGAGGTTAAATCCAAGCAATTTTGTAATGTTCTTTTCCCCAGTTCAGGACCATCTTGCGGAACCTTTGGGGATAACAGAAGAAAAATTTCCTCCTCGTTGGAAGCATCACTGCCACGCGACGCAGGCAGGCTGGGAAGAACCATGGAGCTGCATGTGGGAGAAGAACAATGCCAGCCTTCCTCGGAGATTGATGTTGCTGCAGCTTTCTCTCCTGCCATATTTCAAGAGGTTTTTAGTAACTCTTTGGTCCTCTTAAAACAGATTGTCTGATTCTTGGCAGTTATTTTGAGCGCCCAATTTGTTTGATGGCACAGAAGCATTTGTGGACCATGATGTTTCTATGTCAACATGTGCTTGAGGAGGTAATCTTTTCAGCAGAAGTGGCAGGTGTTAGAATCCAGATCAGAGCTCTCTACACATCATTATTTTTAGTAAAGGACTTTTTTAATAAGACATGTTGATATGTTTTCTCTATGTGGGATTAAAAGCACTTTAGGCTCCTGCACGGAATTTCGCTTTATAAATCTGTGGGAGTGCAGATTTTCTCCACTCTTGTCCACTCTTGTTATATTGCCTTTGTGAAATGGGAATAATAAACCTTGTCTGCCTCCTGAAGGGGCAGAGAATTAACTCTTTGAAGTTTGCAAGACCATATAAATGCCTTGGTATTATTAAAGTTACTGCTACTCAGGGCTTTTAAACAGCTGCCACATTTCACTTCAGAGGAGGTTGCCTTGAACTGGTAGGTGAAGTGAACACAGTATATCAGGGTCTTATGCTGAAAAAAAGCCCTGGGATCTGTTAGGTTGAAAGGTACTATATAAATATGAGTTATTTATAGAAATGGATTTTATAACCCTATCATTCTCCTCTGGTGTACCTCTTAATCTAAGGGTTTCAGTATCCTTTATGAACATTTAACAAGACCCGTATTAAGCCACAAGCCTCTTTAGTGCACATATTTTACATCTGCATCGAGTCAATGCCGCAGGGACAGATCCATTTTTTTGCCCAGCTTACACAGCAGGTCAGCGATGGACCTGACTGACCTGCTTTGGTAATCGGTAATTCATGATGACCTGCTGCACAGAAAACGGTGAGAGAAATGCTTTAGGAAGAGGTGGCCCCTCAACGCTGTCACGTTTTTGGAAGATTCTCCGCCTCTTCCTCTGTTTGCAGCTTTCCTAAGAACAGCTGAAGACTGACGGTCTTGTTTAACAAATGTAGGCTCCTGCTAAGTGGTTTTGGATTACAGGCACAAGGGACAGTCTTCGAGCCTGGTGTCTCTGTGTTTGACCTGCATACACCCATTCCCACACCATTCATAAGTACGGGGGCAAGAATAATAAATGAAAGCCTGTGGGTGCCCCAACTAATGCAATTATGGAGACACAGTGGGGAAACTGAGGCAATGAACTGCTATTTCAGCCAATTCTGTATTCAGAGTGCCAGACTTTTGATTGCTAGAAGATGTAGGAGTTGGGCATATAAGCATATCTTAAAGGAAGATGCATGAGGATTTCCCTGCTCCTAGTCCCTACATTTCTACACTGGAAACCTTTTGAATCTGCCCTGAATTTTGCCAATGGAGCAAAAACATTTTTTCTAACCTTTGATTTAGTATTTCTGCTTGAGGAAGAAAGAATCAAATTTTGATACATGATACTTCAGCAGTGCAGAACAACACTGATGGACAGTAGGTGTTTCAGCCTGCGTCTGGTAACTCTCTCTGAGCTTTCAGAGCTGCAGGGCAACAACAGGCAGTGCAGCTCCCTGGCTCAGGCAATGGCTCTTCTCATGTTGTCCTCAAGACTACGTATGGGAAGGTAGCAGTGTGTTAATGTGAAAGCCAAGAAATTAGTTGCTTGATTTTTCTAGTGTCAAGCTTAGACCAAGTTCTGTAAGTCAACAGAGGCCACGGGGATGCATGGACAAGCCCACGGTGCTTCTGGGCCCAAGGTTGCAGGGAGGTTCTCCGTCACCCGGACCCATCCCTTCTCGGCGGGAAGCTTCCAGCTCTTGGTGCTGGAACAAGGTCTGTGTGCACCGTCTGTCAGGGGACAGAAAACATCAGGGTCAGAGCCCATCCAGTCATCTCTGCAATCTGCTTTCAGGCCTCCCAGCCTTGTCTTTATCTTTGTAATATTTTAAAAAGAGCAAAGATTAGGTTTGCTCTGTGCTTGTCCTTGGCCATACCAGATGGCAAATTTGTCCGGTCTCAACTCGGGTATCTCAACAGGTACATGCAGGCCACGAATGAGGGTGTGCAAGGGCGACTGCTGTCGTGGGGCACGGGCTCACTTGCCGGGAGGTGCAAGGCAGGCAGGCACAGGAGCAGGAGGCTGCCTGCGCAAGGCAAGCTGCCGGCGGGGTTGCAGGCCCTCTCCTGCTGCCTGTCCCTGCCTTGCCTCTGCAAGCTCACACTGACGTGCCACGGGAGGTGCCGCCCTGCCCACCTCTTCTTTATCCCGAGTGGGAACAGCACAGGGAGCAGGATGCTGCTGACTGACAGGGATGTGCTTGGATCCCTCAGCCTTGGCCTGAAGGGACCTTATCCATGGCCAAGGGGAGAGTTCAGTTAATGAGTCAGTTTAATCATGGACAGCTTTTTATTTTGCCTGTGAAATCTCCGCTGGCTGCTAAGTTACACGTCAGGCAGCTGCAGGCTCACTCTCGAATTGCAGCCGTAGCCAGCGCTTCTTACATGATGCCCAGGTCTGGGACAGTGTTTTCACACTGAATGGCTCTTGATCCTCCAGCTGCTTCCCAGCAGCCCGAGAGATTCATCCCTTCTCTCTCCTTCTGTTGTGCCTACTAAAACTTTTCCCACTGTGCTGGCTCACAATCGCTACGTGCTGCACCCACTGCCTGGAAAGGAGAAACTGCTTGAGGCAGGGAAAACCATGAGCTGGCGTGCACTCCTGGAGCGATCCACCCACCCCTCGCCAGCCCAGACAGCTTCAGGGCATGAACGGTCTGATGAGCCTCTTCCCTCATCTGGGAGAACTGCTGCTGCTTTTGAATTTGTTATCTGTGTTGGGAGGCTGTACCAACACACCCTTTATCCTGCTGCAAGCAGCAGTGGGCACGTTTGCAGAGGGGTGCAGGGGTACGTCCATGGACGTGTGTGCTGTCCCTTCTGGGTAAAGACCAGGACTTGGGTATCCAAGTCCCTGTGTGCTTCCCTGCCAAGGTACCTCCAGGTACCTTCACTAGTGTCTGTTGGTTTCAGGCACATCAAACACAGCCCCTTAAATGCATGTGTTGCTTCGTGTCTTCAAAGTACTCAACGAGCATTAGGCTAATTAATCTTTCTAGTATGGCCTGCAAATTAGGTAATTATTATTCTTGCTCTGGAGCCAGAGAAGTGAAAACAAGAAGATACAGTGGCTCCACCAAGCTAACCCAGAAGATTGTGTTAAGGCCAGTAGTGAAGACTCCAGACAGTCATCAGTGCTGCCACGGGCATACGTATGTGTGGCATCCTTTCCTAGAGGAATTAGCAGTACAGACCTCATTTGTCGTCGCAGTGATATGCCGAGATGCAGCACGAATTCTGATTTCTAGCCCTATAACCCGCATGGGCTTCACCAAGTACGGAGTTTCCAGACGGGACAAAGTGGAGCGTGGTCCCGGTTCTCGGCATCACCGTGTATCAGATGCTCAGCTCTCTATGCTCAGTTGCATTTACAGGTGCCATGTGAGTTAGAAAATGAAATACTGTGAGACAGCCTCTTCTTTTACAGCCACTTTGTTTACAGCTGCTGAGTAAATTAGATTTTGAAGAGACATCTGAATTTAGGATCTGAAACATCTAGGATGTTTCTTTCCACCAAACCACTGGAATTCCCAGACCTCCCAACTGTGGAGGCATGAGGGTAACCTGGATGTGAAAAATAAAGCAGTTTCCTATTGCTGTTCTCAGTCTGAGCTAAAATTTCCCTATAAAAAAATATGTAGCTGCCAGCACGGTGGGTGGAAATTATTTGCCTTACTTTTCTGAATAACCTAAGTCTTAGTAAGAAAAAAACACAGCCTAAGAGCTTGACACCATTTTGCCCAGTTTGATGGATCAAAACTGCTTTTGTTCTTTCTGCTGCTCCTGTTGTTTTACACGGAGAAGTCTTCAGTAAACAGAGAGCGAGGCTGTCCAGGCAGCGGCAGAGAGGAGGATTAAACTCCAGGAGTGAGGCACCGATGATACCTGGAGGTGACGCGTTTTGTACTCAACATTTCATTAGCTCCCGCAAAGCTGTCTAGCTGACGCCTGTTCATTAGCCACATACATCCCGACCCAATTGCCCATGTAGCTCTGCAAGGGATCCCATCGCTTTATCCCAGTGGTGCTGCATACAAAGCAGGAAAGCTCCAGATTTCAAGCTGGCCCCTCAGTAGGAAATATAATTAGGGAGACTGGTCCATCAGTATTTCACCGCATCTCTGCTCCGTGAGGGATCGGGCTGTGGGGTGTTTTTCTGTAGCTCATGTGCTTCTCAAACTTATCTCCTTGACAACTCTTTAGTTTAAACAAAGATTATTTTGGAATTGGAGCTGTCAAAAAACCCAGCAGCTCCAGGAAGTTTTCTTGTTAAAATATGTTGGCTCGGCAGCACCATCTTCTGTTCTGCCCTTTAAACAGCCTTAGATGTCACACTAAGAATGAGCGCGTGTGCCTTGGTTAGCCTGGGGCAAAAGAACAGTTTGAATAAGATTGAGTTAATGTTTTCCATGCTGGGAGTCGAAGCCGTAAAACAGACACAGCGCAAGAGATCGGAAGCGCGAGTCCGGCGCGGCAGAGCGAGGGGAGGCAGGCAGCAGGCGCCGGCAACCCTCGCACCCGCAGCCGGATCGCTCCGAGCCAAGGGAGGTACCTTCACTTCTGCGGCTGTTCTCCTGCTTGTAGGATTTTTCAAGGGCCGTGACCCCCCCTTTACTGCGGCGGCTTTGGGGGAGCAGGAACTCAGTGCCGGCTCTGCACAGTCCCTCTTGCACGCTCGCCGAGCCCCGCGTTCCCCAGGTTTTTGCTCTGGGGTTTGCTAGGCTTGGAGGTGAAGACATTCCTCCTTGCCAGAAAAGCTGCTTGATGGTTACTCTTTGGTGGTGCTGCATAAACACCAGGTCCCACTCGGCAAAGCCCGGGGAGATCCAGGGACGGGAGAGGAGGCGGGAGGAGGGCAAACGGGAGGAAGGACTCGGGAGAGCCAAGGCAGGGTGTGGAGTTCTCATCCAACGGTGAAAAATCAGGAATTACAGCAGGAGCTGCTCCTTGTCCCACTTCTCCACAGCATATTGGGACTCAGGCAGAGATTTGTGGCATGAAGGTTAATTTAGGAGGGCAGCTATGATCATTTCTCCTATCTTCTGGCTGGCTGCTGTCTCCTCTCAACGGCCTGCGTACATCCTCTGGGCTGGCAGCTCACCTCCTTTACCTCCAAACACAGCTCTGCTTCTTCAGCCCACCGGGTAGGCAACTGCCCGTATGTATCACTAGAGTGTGTGAGACAGAATATCCATATTTACCTTTTACTTTAGAGTATTGTTGCAGACCCTAAGTAATTAACATCTGAGCAGCTCAGATCCTTGCGTGGCAATCATCACACAAGAGAAAAGCGTTCTTATGAAAAATACAACAAAGCCCTTGAATCGAAAACACAGCCGCTCGCTTGTAAGAGACACTCTGTGGCAGGATTCTGCAACACAGCAATCGCTCTCGCTTTAATATACGGAGCAGGGCAATGTAAGAAATACTTGGAGAGCAGCCACGGCTTTCACAGCAGCTGCTGCTACAGTTTTGTCAGGATTAGGTTCATTTCAATTATAGAAAGGCTTGTGATCACCTGCTAGGAGGTTTTCAGCAGTTCAGGAGGCCAAGGGTGTGTGTACAGCTATATTTAAATAATAACTGCATAGCATACTCCGGCACCATCCCATTCGCAGAGCACTCTGCAGACATCCCCTAATTAAGTGTTTAAGTATAGATTCCTTCTTCCTTTATGAGCGGATATTTTAAAGACCCACATAAATCCTAATTTAATTTGGAGACAATTTAAAGGAACTGAGGAGACTGAATAAAATGAACATCGTGCCATGCATCCCTTTGTTACGCTGCATTGCTCAGGCTATGCCAGAAGAGGGCTAAACTCTGTACCTTTTGGTGCTGCTTCAGCCCTTCACTTCATACAACGAAGCATATTCGATGCTCTGTCCCAGCGTAAGTGCACAGACGCCCAGGCAAACCTCAAAAAGGAGAATTTTATTTTGCACAGAGGTCACTGGACAATGCAGGCAGCAAAAAGGCTGAGAAGCCTCTGTGGAAGCCGGGAGCCCACTATGCAGCCTCAGAAGGAGAAGAGGAGGACTGGGAGCTGGGACAGAAAATGAATGTCCAAGAAGTGCTCTACGGAAGGAGGATGCTAGCTGCAGCGTGAAAGGGACGAGGCTTACGGGGATTTCTCAGGGTTTTCAGTAGCGTTTTGCACAGTACTTGCAGCCTGTGCCATTTCCCCACAGCAAGCACAGACCTCTGGGGCTCCCAAAGTTTAATCGTATTAAGACTCTGCCCTTCTGTGCCTTGATCTGTGGGAGGTTTGCAGGATTAGCAGCAGATGGTCCCGCAAGAAATACCAGTATCCCTGTGTGACTGCAGGAGAGGGCAGGTATGAAGATGGGCAGCCATCCACCTCCCGCTTCGCCTCCTGCTCCCCACCACATGGTTGTAAGGGATGCCACGTCGCAGGGCTGGCCAGCAAGGTCACCACAGATGCTCTCCCTTCCTACCATGCCTGTCTCGTCATCATGAGAGCCTGCAATCGCTGTGAAGGTGAAAAAAAAGAGACAGAAAACAAAGAGGCCAGTGGACTCGGATAGCTCAGGCAGAAGGGAAACTTTCAGGGCTTGGCAGCGGTGGGAAGTAACTTCTGGTGAGAAGGTCTGGCACCTCACCTTCTGATTGCTGGCAGGCAAGTCACAGCTATTGTTTGACCTGGGGAACAATGTGGTTGGACTGTCCTTTTAAAAATAAATTAGGAAATGGCTAATGCCAATTTTTAAGAAGTGTCAGAACCACAGAAGCTTCCTATTGCTTTCCAAACAGTTGCCAGAAGGTTGTTCTCAAAGGAATTAATTATGTCTAATTAAATATCTCCACAGAGCTCTCCAAGTACCAAACCAAAACATCAACAGACAGCACTTTCCAGACTAATCGGAATCACACAGGAGGTTGGCATCGTGTGCCGAAGTGCTAACAGATGGAGCGGATGGTCACTATGCAGTAGCGGAAAGACAAACTTCCTTTTGCACCTCTGCCCCAAACGACGCGCTTCATCCCCTGTCTCAGCCTACCCATTTGTTAGATGCATGGAAAATACTTATCCATAGCACGGATTTACCCAGAGGGCAAGCTAGCTGTGGTCACGGAGCGGTGCAGCAGGGGCTTCGAGGGAACTGAGAGCTTTGGGTTTTTGGATGAGGTTCAGACGAGCGCGGGTAGAAGCCCTGGTGGGATCTGGAGGGTTAAATCTCGCTCTGCACTACAGCAACGGGACGCTGGCTGCTTGCAAACCCTGAGCATTCAGGCCTGCCAGAGGCCAGCTCCCAAATCTCTGCTTTGTTGTACGTTGCAGCAGAGACGGATCGGAGGGTTGAGCTGCATCATGGAGGCAGAGGGCTGCCCCCGGGTCCTGCCCTGGAGCATCCTCTTCTTGGATTGCTAATTCACACAAAAAGTCAAGCATTTTTGCTTTCAGCCTGATCCAGTTACTGTCACTGCCTCTTTTTTAAGTCCCTAGGAGGTGGAAACTGTCTGTTACAGCCAGCTCTATTGCTGCCCCAAGTTCTTGTTCTCAACTCCTCCTCTTTATCGAAGAGCAGCGTTTACGTTCATGGCCGTGTTTTGGCAAGCCGGAGAGGTTTTCGACACTTGAAAAATTAAGCTTTTTAAAAGATTTCTTACCTGAACACCTTCCATTTTATAAAACCTGGACTATTCACTACAAATCAGGTTAAATGAAAAAAAAGTGGGAAATAGAAAAGTCCTCAAAAAAGTATAAATAGCCAGTTGAAATTGCTGGCGCAGGTTGGTAAATGGTATAACACAGCCATTCAGCGCAGGCTCAGTTATTTCTCAAACTGTTCTGAAAAGCTCACTGGCTTTGCTACCTATTATGAGCATTTACCCTATTCATAGGAAACGTTTCTGCATAGTGCAGACTCTGGATGCGATTCGACGTGGTGGCTGCCGGATGCCTCTGGAAAGTCCTTCCCTGAGTCAGCTGCTGCGGTTCGCAGTGCAGACCTTAGCACAGCACGGGATCTTCTGCCTGCCAGACAGCAGCGTCTCACCCTCTTCAGAACTGTCAGATTACTGATCCCTTGCAGTAAAATTATCCCAGGATAGGGAGGTGTTGGCTTTTTTAGTGGAGTGACAGACACAGATGAATTGTTTGTATGCTGGATGATTTCCATTGACAGGGTTAAGCTTGCTGCAGTAGGGAAAAAAACACAATCCAAAAAATCACCTTTTGTTTTGTAAAGCAAATAACAAAGGAGATGGACATAAATTATCAGCGCTGTGTTTCTATATCCATCTAAAAGTTTCTATTTATAGATCTCACGTCCCCGTTGGCCTGATCCCCATAGATGCTGGGTAATAGCAACAAGTGTCCCAAGGGTGGAGAGGGGCTAAAGATGATTTTCAACAGGAGGGGGAGCTCTGTCTGCACCAACTGCTGGGGAACCACTGCTGCTTCAGGCAGAAAAAATGTCAGGGGAAAAGCTATGCTCACCATTTTGTTCCTTATGGGTTTTCTCGTATGTCTGCAAGAATTTCACAGGCTATTTAACTGCAGTGATTTGGTTTTATATATAGTAATGCTCCATAAATCCAATAGTAAAACAAGATTCCGTGCAAAATGTGTTTTCATTTAGTCCAAGAAGAAACAACATACCTGCTTAAATGCAACAGCTTAGGTTTTTTTGGAGAAGTTTGGCACAGGAAAGGCAGAGTACACTTTCCACATCCTTAGCGGTCTGCAGGTGAGAACCTTTCTCTTCTAACTTCAAGAAGTTTACAGAATGCTAAAAGCTGTGCAAGACACAGTCACACTTGATATCTGAATTTCCTGTTTTAAAAAAAGGTCAGATCAAAGTATTGTTGCCCCTTTTGACCTAAATAAATTGAGGAGAGAGGAGAGGAGATGCTGAACGATTAATTTATTTGACTCAGTTTTGTGCATTTACAAATATTCAAAACCCTTGTTTTCCAAACAGGAGGACTCAAACAACTGGGACAGTTCCCTTCCTCAGAGCTCCGGGCCCAGATCTTGCTCAGTGTCTCAGCATCGCACAGCGCTTCTAGTTCAGGGTGTTCTGGGACCCCCTTAGCTCTCACCTGCAGTAATATTGCTTCTGACTTTTCAGCTTCTGCCCCTCTCCCGTGCGCCTGAGCCAACCTCCCGACCCTCCACACGCCCCCGCGCCTG
>NW_010521312.1:0-36860 GCF_000687285.1 Phaethon lepturus | reverse complement strand
CCGAGCGCTCGGAATGGCCGGCAGCCATCGCCGGCTGGTTGTTTTTCCAAGTTTCTTTTTGTAAGTGGTAAAAGGAGAAAATAAATAAATAAAAAAAATGGCTAGACCTGCTTGAGCTGCTGCTCCGGAGAGGAGGAGGAGGAGGAGGGAGCCTCCGCTCAGCTGTGAGGCGACTTCCCAGCGCGAATTGCTGAAGTGAGTTCGGGAGATTAATTTACCACCGGGCGACAAAGGTAAAGAGTTAAAGACGGGTCGCGTGTTGGGGGCTGCTTTGTGATTTGGGTGTCGGAGAGGAGGCGAGAGCTTTCGGGGAAAGGTACGCAGCTCCCTTTAAACGGCACTTCTGAATGGCTTGAAAATATTTTTTTAACCTCCGAACGCTTTTAGCCTCGTTATACGAGGGTGTATAGGTAGCGTAGTAGATTTTAAAGTCCACGTGAAATGCTGTCTCACTTGTCTCCGGTAGGTTTTGGCTGTTTGTTTTTTTAAACTTAGTTCTTGGCTCCAAAAAAAGAGAGAGAAATGGGTATCTTAAAGCCCCTTAAAGACAAGAAAGTAAATGTTACTCTTCAGAGGAGGTGCCTTCTTTTCCCGAAATGTTTTCACGCCCTTACTCAGCAACACTTTATTTGACCGTGGTTATTTCTTTTTTCAACTTGTCTAAAGCAAAGTTTTAAGAAAATCGCTAATTCCACTAACAGGCTAATCTTCCTTGTGCAAAAATGTATTTTTGTAGATGCATACAGACCTGTTGCTTTGTACTTTTACCTTAGAAAATCTCAATAAATACTATGTACTTAACTGTAGTGATTTTTTTTTTTCATATTATAGTCATAAATAGGTGAGAATGGGATTTGCATCTCTTATAATTATGTTTAACCTTTAAATCTTTAGTAAGCTTTTCAGGTAGATTTTTGTGTAGATGGATCAGCTAATTTGAAATTCATTACAGAAGATTAGTGAAAATAATGCATGGTTATGACCTCCTAGTTTCATCTGGTGATGCTCAAGTCCCAGGGAAATATGACTGACTGTTCAAAGGATTACAGGAATTAATTTCATGTGGAAGTCAGTTATGTCAAGAAGTCCCAACAACCTTTTCTGAAACAGTTCTGTATACTTGTTCAGGTAACAGTTTATTCACTGGTTTGATCTTTTGGCTGAATTCCACTGAAATATCTAAAATGTAAAAACGAAGAACCTTCCCCGTGTCTACTACTTCATACAAAAAAAAAAGTGTTTAGAGCAGATTGGTTTTACATATTATTCCTGATACAAGACACTGCAGGAATATGTTATTGTGGAGTATTGTTTGCTAGGCGATGGCATTATCAGGTTAAATGAATAAGCCTGTACCCTCCCAAAGTCCATAATGAATAACACATATGACTTTGCGGGAATTCTGTTATAATCATAACTGTTAATTTTTATTAGTTAAAATTGGAAACAAAAGATTTTCTAGATCAAACTAGATTAACTGCTCAATGTTAAGATAAGGGCTATTCTTTTTTCCTTTTTTTTTTTTTTAAGTGTATTCCAGAGTATTCAGCATGAAAAAAGTCTTGCTTCAGGTGTTCCCATCCTTAATAGACCTGTAAAACTACTTTAACTGCTTCAAGACCAGGAACTAATTTTATCTCAGAAGAAGTTTAGTAGAACTAATTCAATGTTTGACTGGCGCTCAGTAGTTTAAATGCTTTGCACAACTGATCCAAGCGTGTTCCTAGTTGATCCAACTGGTCATTTTAACTGGTTTGTGCCACTAGACTGATTTTAGTAGGACCGCTTAACTCATTATGTGGTACTTTTGAGTTGAGTCTGATGTCTTAAAGTATGCTCACTACTGTGGATTCTTTCAGTAGCTTTCTAATTGCAAACAGCTTAATTTTAGTGGCTTCTGAAGCCAAGTGTCCAGAAACTTGTTACCCTCCTCTTCTCCCCTGTATGATGCACGGTGTAAGGATGCCAGTTAGTCTTGAGCTGTGGGAAGAACACTAAAGTGACTCAGAAACAGTTATGAAGGGACTTGTGAAGCCTGTGGTGACAGAGCAGTACCTGAAGTTGTTGTAGAAGTTAATTCCAGTCTCCTTTTCTAAAGCCCTCTGAGGCAGGTGTAGAAATAAAAATTCAGTGAAGTCCCTAATAGAGTGTGTTCTCGGTGGAACCTCCTGCGGTTGATAAATATTTCAAGAAGCTGAATGTTAGTGATACATTTTAAATGCACTGCTAAGCTGACATACTTCATGGTCCTTTGCATACACATTTGCATTATTCATTTGTGCTGTGCAGGTAGATAATGGGCCAAATCTATCTTTGGTATTACTCCACTGATTCCTGAGTAACTGAACCGATTCAACCGTATGTGTATGTCTTGATTTTTGGAAGTTCAAGGCAAAGTTGGAATTACTTCAGTGGTTTTATTATACGAGTAATAGTTGTTTATGTACTAACGAATGATGTTCAGTAGCTTAGGCATTCTTACGTTAAAATAATTGTAAGCAGAAGGTGTAATTTATTTTTTTCTTCTGCTTTTTCTGAAAGGGGAAAAAAAAAAAGGTGTTTAGTCTTCAAGTTGCTGAATCCTAAAGTGACTGTCAGAAAGATATGATGAAACAGCTGTCATTGGTAAAAATTCATCCTAATAACCTACTAAAGTAGAAGATTTTGAGACACCTTTTTAGTAGCATGGTACCTACTTAAAGTAGAAACTCTCTCTCCATGTTTTAAGCAGCCTTCCATACAATGGGTCTGCAATACTAACGCATACTACATTTGTGTGTGTGCACGTGTACAAATATGTGTGTATACAGCCAGTACACGTATCTGTACTTTAAATATACTGGGGACTTGCTTTAACGTATGGGGAGAGGCAGAGGTAACAGAAAATGGTAAGCCTTGATCCAACAGCATGCACTAAATTTAAAACACTGACATTGGGTAAGCTGTTCAGATGGAAGAGTATATGATAACGTTTGATGGAAGCTACTATCCCTACATTTAAATCTGGTATATGAAGGCAGTAATTGTTTCTTGTTGTGTGTTTTGGGGTTTTTTTCCCTTGATTTATCTCTTTTAGTGGAGATTGGTGTTGTAGGAAATAACTGGGATAATTTTAATGAGAAATTTAAAATGTTTCTTTTTGAGATCCAAAGTAAACTCTTAGCATGGGGTTCATTCATGCTGTTACAAATAGTTTCTGCCAGAGGTCAAGACCTTTGTATGATATTCTGGGAATGGTCATTCTATTAATTGGCTTTTGAAAGAACTAACGTGACAAGTAAAGCAGGAACTTCGTCTTCCCAGCCATGAAGACGTGCACTCTGTGGCTGCGGAATTATGATTGTGTGTGTCAATCTTGAGTACTACAAAAGTGCAATTTTAAGGATCTGGAAGAAAAAGTATGTGGAAACACAAGTACATGTCAATTGAGGTAAGGGTCTCCTTACATACCCCGCATCTAACCCTTTCTAATTACAGTGTGTATGGCTGAGTTATTCAGCAAAGGTCCTTGATTTTTGTGGCAGTGTGTTGGAGCACATCAGAACTTGGGAGTCAATAAGAAAAACACCTATACTTCTGGTATATTACCTGGGAATTATCACAGTTGTGTATCATTTGTATTTAGACCAGTTCTAAAAGTTTTACTCTGTGAACTGAAACATGTTGAAGCCAAATAACTTTCATACCTTTAGAAGTTGTCGGAGACGCTAAGAGTGGGGGCACTTTTCCCTCCTGTGCTAGGAAAGGCTGTAAAAGTCTATTGAGACTGCAGTAGGAGTTCATTGACGGTTTCTAAATTCAAGTCCCAGTTCATTGCCGAAGACTATGAGCAGTGGAATAGATACTATTTGAACCATTGATTTATAACATTACATCATTTGGTGATCAACAGCCAGTCAGATAGATGTCATAATGTTAATTTTTTTTTTTTTTTCTAGTTGTGGCCTCAGTTTTCCTGGAAGAGATGAATACTGGTAATTTTCTTCTAAAGGAAAACTTGCATTCTTCTAAATAGTATTATCATTGAATGTGGGTACACCAAGTGTTAAGATATTTTGATTGTGTAATGAAGAAATTAATACTGATTACCACCATTCTCTTAGGGTTGTACAGGTGGTGTGTGTGAGGAGCAGCAGCGAGTAGTTCATTTGGAAACTGAGGACAGATGCCTTTGCTTTCTAGTATGTACAGGCTCTCATTTTGGCACATGCGCAGGGCACTGTTGGCACTATTTGACACTGTTTCAGCTGAAAGATGTACCCGTTCCTTGTTAGACTTGCATGAAGAGTGTCTCGAGGGTGATGTTGGCTACTGTGGGGAGAAGAAGGTAGACTGCTTGCCCAGCCTGCAGGATGGCCCAGCAGACTGCATAGGAAGTAACAGCATCTTCATTATGGCCTTGGTTGTGCAGTTCCTCGTTTCTATTTTGTGAAACCACTACACAGTTGGAATTGGTGGTAAATCCGAAGTCTTAACATGGTTGAGTTAGCCTCTGCCGCTTGACTTTTCACTCCTTTGTTTCTGAGTGAATTTATTGGTAACCTTATTTCCACAGTAGCAGGCAGTTCTGTTTTGATTTCTTGTCTGAGCTGACTTGGTGCAGTACTGAGTTTGCTTTTCTGTGTTTCCAACTCTTCCAACTTTTCAAGTGCCAGGTTTATGAATGTGTAAAAGGGACATGCCAATAGCTGATACAAATTCTCTTGCGTAGAGAATTAAGATTAATTTAATCCATCATTGATAGTATCAGAGGAGTGCTGTTGACTAAAGTGTAGATAGCAACATAAAAGTGAAGAGGTGATGTTACACACTTGTAGTTTTTTGCTGTTATTTTAATGGCTTATCTTCAGTAGGGTCAGTATTTTATCACTGGGCCCAGTCTAGCATGAACCTGCTAATGCTTTTATCTTTTAGACTATCGAAGCTGTTAGTTCTCACAAGCTGGCCTTAAAGCAATAAAAAAGTCAGCCTGTTGCTAGACACCTGGAACTTGGAAAACCTGTATTCTCCTGCAAAAGGTGATTAGTTGCCAATAAATAAAGACAAATTAAAAGAAAAGATCTACTAGCAGAGATTTAAAACAAAAAAAACAACCCCACCAAAAAATTGGCAATTTTTCCTCTTTTTTTTTTTTTTTTTTAATCTTCAAGGATGCAATGTTGTGCATCTGCCCTGCCCTGATTTCAGATTAGATTTGTATGGCTCTACAGCTGACTTTCCCAACTGGCTTTGGATGTGCTAAAAATTTAATAGCCAAATTTCAGATTGAGAGTCAAGAATAGAAATGGCTCGATGTCAGCTTTCTGTGAGGATCAAGTTTTCATCTTTGTGCTTGTGCTGTGCTCCTTTTCTCCAGCTCACTCTGCACAGTGGCTTCGTTATTTGTCATTGTCTGTCTTTCCCTGACAGTGAAAGCCATTATCTGTGCACAGCTCTATACTCATAGGCTATGACGCTTTTTAAATAATTTCCCACCTAGCTGATATTCAGTCTCATGGGTAAAGACTTATTCTCGAGTCCTTCAAAACTGCTGTCAGCCTAGTCCCTGCCATTAGCAGAGGGGAGAACTGGTCCTCAGTTCTCGTATAAAATTCAGTGCCGTTAAGGAGGAAAGTTTGTGGCTGCTGAGTCAGAGGTAATATTTTTAGTGATTTGTCTTTTTTTTTCCCCCTCTCTTTTTTTCCTAATCAAATCAATGATATGCAGTAAAAGCCAGAACAAGTTCTCAGTTTAAAATGAGATATCATGATCTACTGAAATTAGTGGAGCTTGGATGACTTAGAGGAGGTAAGCCTGTGTTGGGTCACTTTATGGTACCCTTGTAGTTGTGGAAGAGACATATCTGAGCTTTCAGAATTCATAGGTTTTGTTGTACTTTTGCTGAAATTAAGTCACATGACTGCTTTAAGTTACTTCAGACATAGTAAACTAAACCACATATTGGTATATCCTGTGGAGGAGGTGAAACGTCACCAGCTCTATCTATGTAAATCGTGTTTAAAATCATTCACTCAGAATGATGTGATTAAAAGAGGGGAAAAAATTCATATACAAACTGTGAAAGCCCTTGGGCTTTCATAAATAATATTACAGCATCTTGATCATGTTTATTCCCTTCTAAACAGTCATAGGTTAGACATTGGACTGGAAAGGCATGTGGTTGACATTCATTAAGCTTCAAACACTGAAATGCTTTTGGTTTAATTTTTACCAAGCACACATGCCTAAAAAGTCATTCCCAGTAAATGATATGGTGGTGCTAGGATTAGATGAATAGCTTGCTTTCCACAAACTATTAATTGAACAAACATATAAAAAAGAATTTAGAGCAGTTTTATTTTAATATAATTATTCTCATACAAGATTAATACTACATCTGAGTACTGAGTAACCCCTGCATTAATCATATTTCCTTCTTCATAATTTTTTTCTGCGTCGGTTCACTGTAAACCTATATGCTCTGGTGCAGCAATGCTATGTAATTTTAATCAGAAATAATAGAGCTTCTGTAAGAGAGATTGGGTATTCACTAGCAAAATATGAAATGTAGTTATACATGTGGGGAATTTTCTTCAGCAGTAACATAATGGAGTATATCCATTTCTCATTCATTTTTGTTATAGGACTTAGGCTTTAGATATTTCTCACATCCATTTTTAGAGGAGATCAAGATACACCTCCAATCTCCTACTACTACAGATAGCTGTGTTCACTAATGTGCTGGCAGTCCATGTTTTTGGGGTTTTTTTTGTTTGTTTGTGGGTGTGTGTTTTTTTAAGACCACTGCTCTAATTTTCTTTCATAGGTGAAATAACTACTTCTTTGTTAGCTTTTCAGCCATAATTTTGCTATTGGTCTGGCTACCCTATGTACTTTGTTTCTGATAAATATTTATCACCAAAAAAGGTTTGTGCTTTTTTTTTAGTGCACCTATAAGTGGGTTTTTCGAGTGCCACTGTCCCGATGATCTCAACATTAGCCGTGTCAAAATTAGCTCTGCATTTAAATAGGAACTTTATCTAGAACATGCATCTATATACTCTCCCTGTGTTCAATGCACAAGTTGCCCGTCTTTGAAGAATGATTTTTTTTACACAATATTCCTAACAAACTGTTATTTTCACAGTACCATTTACTTTGACAATCTGCACTGCATTTCATAGTAATTTAAAGTACATGTTCATATTTGTATTAAATTATCATAATGAACCTGTGTAGCACATCATAAATAAGTTGCTTCTAATATTGTAGGAGTTGTCTGGCATATATTGAAAAAAAAATTTGTACACTGAGGACTTGCAGTAAATCAGATGTGCATCCATTGGTTCTGAGGAGCCAAACTATCCCTTTCAGTTGACCTAGTAGGCCAGAACTTTATTTGCTTTGTAGTTGTAGCTCTGTGCTGGAGACGTAAAGGTAAGTCACAATTTCAGGGAGGGAAGGGGGAAACAACGTACAAATTCTTAAAAGGTGGTGGGGGTACATTTTTCATTTGGACATCTAGCTCAGGTACTGGTCCTTCCAAAGGAAAAGGCTGCTCTTATTTTAGTACAGCAGTAAAAATATGTAGACAGTTTCAAACAAAGATGAAACCAGGAGGGTTTCATCAAAACCATTGCACGTTAAATGAGAGCCAAAGCACCTTTCCAGTGCCACTCTATGCATCTCAATAGTAGGTTCCACTGAAATGGAATGCGTCAACAGACTGGGGAAAAGTTAATCTTTTTCCTCTGGACTAGGACAATACACTATTTGGAGGATTACCTGAAAACATTCCTTAAAAGTTACAGGATTTCCTTTCATGGGTAAGCTCTTGTGATAACACCTTCCTGAAACGTGTGACTTCAGGCTGTCGTCTTCAGCCTATCATGGCAGAATGTTTTAAAAATTTGTCAGTTTATTCATGTGTCAGTGATGACTTGCATACAAACACAACAGCATTGCTTCAGAGCACATGCATTACACGTGTGAATTTCTCTCTTTACAGAAAATGTCACCTGTACTAATACTCTAGAAACACCAGTAGCCTACTGAGTATATGAATTTATATTTATACCTATGTGATCTGGAAAGACACAGGGCATCTCAGCCTTGTGGATGTGCTTGGTGGTAAGTTTGGTGATGTTTGAGAAAAACAGGGGGGATAACTTTGGCTGTGGCTCCTTTGTCATCCATTTTCCTGCAGTGCGTGCATTAAGACACAAGTGGTAGTGTTTCACAGAATAAGATGCTTACTGTTTTAATTAGTAGCAAAATTCTACATACTTTGGACTGTAAGCCATTGTTACTGTATGTAGACGAGTGAGTTACAAAGCAGCCACCCATCCCTTGCAAGTGCTCACAAGAACAGAGGACAGCAGTGGTCAGCTTACAGTGCAACTCGAGGCCATTTCTGTTACTGACTGGATGTTTGGGAACCGGGCTAGTAAGTTTGTTTGTATGGTGCAGCATCTGAGCTAGAAAACCTTGAAATCCCTGACTTATGTTTGCACTTACTGCACTTTTCTAGAAAGTACAAATCCAGAAGCATCTGGGCAAGTTCAGTTAGTCTGCTGAGCGGTGGACGTTCCTGGGAGCCAGGCGAGATTACCTTGTAGGCTAGGTCTAGTCCTTGGAGTGCTGTGTGGCTGCCTGCAGTGCAGTGTAGATAAGTTATGGGTCAGTAAAAGCGTATTAAGGATACCAGGAGAGCGTGCTGAAGAGGATGCTGTACAGATTTTTGCGTTTGTTCTCAAGCAGCTTGGGTATATGCAGTCCATGTTTTGGTTCAAAAATACAGGACTGGCAAGGAAACAGTCAGTTGTTAACATAATCCATAACAAATGACAGCAAGTCAAATAAGGGATATGTGTCCACTGTACCATGCAGGCACAAGCCTATCCTTAGGGCAGCTGTCAAAATCATACTGTGATTGTTTAAGTGTTCTTGTATTTAAAGTGTTTCCATGGTTGATCAGACCATTGAGGAAGTCTCAGGCGGTTGGGAGGGCAGGCTGCAGGGTGGCCTTGCTGCCATTGGGTCTCCTGACTCTGAGAGTTGTCCTCTGTGGCTTACGCAACTTTTAGAAAGATAGTATGTTCTTCGACATTACTGTTGCTTTGGGTTTTTTTTTACCAGGAATAAAGCTTGTTGCAATTGAGAGTAACCAGGGGTGGCAGTGATTCAGGCAGTGCCACACGGCTTGCTTTCTTCTCTTAAACTTTTGCTCTGTGTTCACTTTTGCCATCGTGTCCTGTTGTGGACCAGGCTTGCGAAGTTCTCAAAGGCTGCTCCGGCTGCAGGGTGTCATTCTCTCACCTGATACTATGTATTGAACCATACGGTATATTTTTCGTTAGGAATTGCGTGAGCTCATCTAAAAGCAGTTATTTTCTAAATAAATTCTATGCTCTTTTTTTAGTTATTGAAGTGCTTAGAAATTTCACATGTGGCTGTGGTAAATGCAATACTAGAGATAAGTGGACTCATTTGCTCCTAAACAGAAATGCACACACAAATAGTACCTATTTCTTAGGTTCACCTAAGTGAGTGAGGCTTTGTTTTGTCTGTATATGCATGCAGATTGAACTGTTCTTTGTATATTTCTGATTTGCAAACTTTTTTCAAACAAAATGTAATTTATTTGCTTATTTTTTATTATTTCAGATATTATTGAATCCCACTATTAATTAGTGGGCTGCTACCAATCAGTGTTTTGAACGTTTAGTCTCCTGCAACATTATTTGGCTCTCAGTATGCCTTGACCCTATTTTTTCTGTACTGTGTTCAGAAATCATGGGGCTACTGCATGGCTTCAACTCAGAAAGTCTGGCAGCAATAAACTGTTTCTTATTCTTACTTTTAGTTGTTTGGCATCAGCATTACACTGCCTCAAAATGGAAATGAGCTTGTATAAATGTAAAGGCAAGGTGTCCAGACACTGGTTTCTGGAAATAACTTCCTTCCATTAATAAGTTGTACAATGTGGCTGGCTGTAGTATGGCTGCAATATAGAGCAGAAAAAGAAACTGCCTGGCTGGCTGTGACCTCCAGACAGAGTCTGAATATCTATTTGGGCAAACTCTAAAAGGCTTTATGGTTAAACCTTTTGTCCTGCCAGGACCAGGATCCTCGTTCTACCCTTTACATTTCTATGATGGCAAACAGACTGAACCTGAGTTTTAATTAATACTGGCTCTTGAAAAACAAAAGTGCTCTTCATAAAATCAGTGAAATTCCTATTTGGACATAGGCACATTCTCCAAGCTCTTACACAACCTACTTGTGCAAGTTTCTGTCTTTCCTATGTTCATGGAATGCTTTAAAAGAGCAGTTAGCCATTGGTTATCTGGGGGGAGAAATTAGTTGCAGATTGGAGACAGTCAGTGTATAGGGACTTTGCATTTTCTGAATGACAGAGTAGGTTTATTTAAAACAAAAACAAGTGCTATTCCATCTAAAAATGAATATATCGGAAGGGAATTTGGAAAAAATAAATCTGTGCATTGTGAAGGGATTGACAGTGTTTCTGGGGATGGGAGCACAGTCATTATTATTTGCCAGCACTATACCTATTGCTTCAGGACACCTTTCTGTCATGACATAATATTTTTTTATATATTATGGAAGTAATATTCGCTACGATTTTTGTCATTCACCTCATGCTGATCTCAGCTGAAATCTTGAAACACACACCAGTAAGGCACAATAGAACTGTGAAAAACAGTATTTTTTTTTTTTTTAAATTAGGTTAGGTTGAAAACTGATTTAAAAAAAAAAAAATCAGTTTGTCCAGTTTACCAAAAATATATGCAGAATTGACGAACAGCTTGTTGGCTGAGCTCAACAAGCAGGAGAAGCTGTAGTCGATCAGTTCTGCCCTCTTCAGCAGGTGTAATACCAGTTGATGGAAATTGTAATACATGGTTTCAGGGGACATGTGGATAATGTGTCCAGATGATAGCAACATCAACAAAGTATAGAAAAAAAAAACATGGGCAGATGTTTGGCTTATTCTGTTTTACATGGGTACATGTACTTAAATTCACTCTAATGGAGTTTATCTACTGTCACGTTGTGGTTTGCTCTGTTACAGAGGAGGATTTTATGGTAGGCTGCAAATCTTACAAAACAGTCCACCTGTTGCAAGCAGCTATGTTTTGCAGTGTCTTACCTGCAGATTTTTTTACTTTTTAAAAATCTTTCTTTCCAAACATATTTGAGTGTTAGGTTTGTCTACAGTGGGACAAATTGCTTTGTGGTTTTGGCATATAGTAGGTTATTCTTGCACTGAGATTGGATACTTCAGACCTTCACAGACAGAAAGAAGATAAATTACACACTTTTCAAACTTCAACCTCAAGAAATAAAATGCCACTAGGTTTATTTAACTGAAAGATTTTTACTGTTGGTTTTTGTTTTCTACTTTGTGTGCCAAGAGTACAGTCAATTCTGAAATTACTGAAATAGGACTTTGACTAAACTTGATCAATACAATATTAAAATACATCAACAATGTCAGATCATTAAATTATGAGTCCTTGTTCTTCAGGCCTGTTTATGTATAAATGAAAGTGGTGGTGAATCACACTATCCTGTAATCAGAAGGTCCTGTTGTCGATATGCAGATATGGCAAGAGCATCCCATGTCTTGTTCTCGGCTCCAGACCCTTTCCTTGTCATTCTCACTACTAAAGAACTTTTTAAAATTCTAAATCATCATGGCTTGCAAATTTAGATTCAGTGCTTTGTAAGATTAATTAAAAAATGTATCAAACTGTAATTTTGAAGCTGATGTAGGCAGTTAAAGAAAAGGGGTTTTATCTGTTATTCATTTAACACAGCATGAAATTAACATCTGAATCAAATAGCAAAATTTTAGTAAATAAGATCCAGTATCTATCATGAGGCCTTATTATTCCATGTACATAGTAATGTTTTCAAAATTTAATTTTTTCTTCTTCCTAAGCTGTTCAAAATGTTCCCCCTCACCCCGTTTTTCAATAAGGCACTGTGTGTTGATGTTTGTAATTAGATCATTTGCATACAGCAGTTGTCATTAAAAAGTTAGCATTTTCAGTAGTTAAAATGTTATAACATCTGAGTTATCCAAAGCTTTCCCATTTCTAAGTATTTAAAATTATAATTTAGGTCACACGGTTCTCATCATGGTAACCATTGTTTTCAGTCTCATTTCTCACATGACTGCTGCTCAGGTTGAAGTTTGTTTTACTGTAAATAATTGTGTAGTCTCCATTTTAGTGGGATTCTAGTGTAGAGTGTTCGGGGTTTTTTTTAGGCAAAACATAGTTGTGAGTTATTTGCCTGAAGTCCTGTACCCAGAGCCGTGTGTACTCAGTTGCTACTGAGATACCGGACATCCTCTCTTCCCGAGAAATAGCTGAGCCTGGTATCAAACCTACCCAAAGTAGTGATGTGCATAAAACGGTCTGTAAACTCACTAGCAGGTATAAAGCCTGTTTCACTGGATTGAGGGATGTGCTCTGCAAATTCAGAAGAGGAAGTGAAAGTCCTAAAAAAAAATTGGTACCCAATCACCTCCAGGAGATTATGCTCCCCTCTATCCGGTCCTGACAATAATCAAGCTGCTAAACTTTGTGACAAAATTAGGGTTGGTTTTCCAGACTTCCTCTTGGCTGTAGAGACTTCACCTTACGCTTCTGGTAGTCCTGAATCTGAAAGGGCTCCCTGCTCTGCCCTTGTCTCAAACATGAACTGGAAAGAACAAAAGGTAGAAACTGTTCTGCAGTGTGGAGATACGAAGCTGCTTGGAGGGAAGGGAGATGATTTGTAAGAGTTAGATTTTCAAAATCCTTCCATCTAAGTAGTATTACACTGTTGTAGAGGGGTTTGCTCTCTCCAAAAAAGATGTGGAAAGTGTCTAGAGACACTTTATATTCCGATAACACTGTCAAAGACATCCCAAATGTTGTTGCAAAGGTCTCTGCCCACTTTTAATGGATGTATTCAAGGGAGGGAATGCTGTATTTCTTTCTCTCTGTCTCTCTCTTTCTGACTTTGCTCTGCAATGGACATGAGCCAGAGAAATGTCTGTCTTTGGTCAATGCAGTCTCTTGTTTGAGGAAATGGAGTGACTACAGTCAGTACATCCCATTAAATTATTTATTTGATTCTAGTTCCAGTGACTTTGCTTTTGAAAATTAATATATACTTTGCCAGACATGTAATATGAAAAAACAGTCTTTACCAAGTAGAAATCAAGCTTTAGAAATGGGAAATTAATACAATAATGAGAAAGCTTCAGTAGAGGTGAAACTTGGCTTAAAATCCTGACTTTGGTATGCTAAATATGTGCTCTTCCTTTTTAAGCCAGAGAAAATTACTTTATAAATTTCCAGCACTTGCTAAGTAATTGGTTTGATGTCACATTTTGCTTGTTAGATGGTTGGATAATCTAAAGGAATAGACAACAGGAGAGGCTCAGAAAATTAAGTAGTCTTTCTTCTGTTCCTTCTGTTTAGCATTGCAAATGTTGCTGGTACTTGTGTATTCCAGGCTGCTGAGACTCCCCTCGAAAGGGTCTGAATCAAAGGAGCCAGGCTTATTCAGGAAAGAGGCTTCTCAGGAAAGAGTCTTCTCAGGACTATGTCCAGTGTAGCTTCTCACACAGAGTGGGGAGACTTCCTGTTGTGCATGGGACAGGCTGTTACTGAAACTGGAGACTGTCTGTGAACAGCAACAAATTAACCTTGCAAGATAAGACAAGATGGACCCTCCATGATCAATTCAGAAAATGAAATAATATTGTCCCATATAACTTTGTAATTGGACACCCTATCCATTCCTAGCCTGCAGACACACTGGAAGAAGTTCTGCCTATCACACTGGTCAGAATAGGAAAACTCATAGAAATGCTCTCTTTTACTGCAGAAGTGTTATGGAAGGGAGAGTAGTTTTAATGGCATGGGAAGTTACCTAGTACTGTCTGCATGGCAGCTGTCTAGTCAAATTTTTCTGCTTCTGGGGTGGTGTGTTTGCCTCAGTAACCTTGGTAATGTAGACAGGGGTATGCCCCTTAATCCCATGTGCCAGAACATGCTGGGGGCCAGTCAGCTGGCAAGCAGATTTGCAGAAAAGGACCTGGGGGTCCTGGTGGACACCCATGTTGAACATGAGCCAGAAATGTGCCCTTGTGGCAAAGAAGGCCACCAGTATCCTGGGCTGCCTTAGGAGGAGTGTTACCAGCAGGTCAAGGGAGGTGTGATCCTTTCCCTCTGTTCAGCACTGGTGAGGCTACACCTGGAGCACTGGGTCCAATTCTGGGCTTCTCAGTTCAGGACAGATACGGACATATTGGAGGGTGTCCAGCAAAGGGCCACTAAGATGATGAAGGGACTGGAACATCTCTCCTATGGGGAAGGGCTGAGAGAGCTGGGACTGTTCAGCCTGGAGGAAAGAAGGCTGAGGGGGGATCTCACCAATACGTATAAATACCTGAAGGGATGGTGCAAAGAAGAGGGAGCCAGGCTCTTTTCAGTGGTGCCCAGGGACAGGACCAGAGGCAATGGGCACAAACTGAAACACAGGAGGTTCCCTCTGAACATCAGGAAACACTTTTTCAGTGTGAGGGTGACCAAGCATTTGCACAGGTTGCCCAGAGAGGTTGAGGGGTCTCCCTCCTTGGAGATACTCAAAAGCTGTCTGGACGTGGTCCTGGACAACTGCTTGAGCAGGGGGGTTGAACCAGATAACCTCCAGAGGTTCCTTTTGACCTCGAACTTTCTGTGATCCTGTGAAGATGCCTGCTGTGCACGGTTAGGGCTGATGTGTGGTACTGATACATTGTGTTGTGTTTGTGAGCAGGTTGAGGTTTGGAAGTGGCCAAAGTAATCTTTGCGTCTTGAATATGTTGTGCAAACATAGATTGCAATTCCATTTTCTCATTATTTCAGGCTAGCCAAAATCATTCAAAAGGGTCACATTTCATCTCATTTCTGTCTCTGAGACATTCAGCTGTGGAAATCACATGGCTTTGACAAAATAATCCCAACACATAACACGATCCTGAGATGCTGAAAAATCCAGTTAAGACTTTGGCACCATGGGTTTGGTGTTGTATTTTTCAACATCAATTATTATGGTGGGGTTTTTTTGTGGGTTTTTTTTTTTTTTAATAAATTTAGTCTTGTGAAGCAAAAATGAGGTTCCCTCATGCTGTTTCAGTTCCTGGCAAGTGCACATCTCTGCTTCCCCTTAACCAGGGAGTGGCCAGAAATACATCTGCTACAGAACCGCAGGCAACCTGCTATCGGAGGACCTGGGAGCAGAGGAGAGCCGAGCACTTGCCATCTGTGCCAGGTCTCCTTCCCCGACCCACACAAGCAGGCACTCAAACCACCGTGTGACGTGTATTCAAACCACAGCAGCTCTCATCAGACACGAAGGGAGGTTTCCATGCTGCATGGTGCTGCCCGTCCGTGCCTTCATCCCTCCCAGGCTGCACGGTCAGCTTTGCTCCTGCCCCGATGTCTCTGAGTGCCTTGTCCAGGGAGGTGAGAGGGAGCTTTGGGGCCGGCGGTTCTCCTTGCTTCCCTCCTGGACCAGTTTGGAGTGGTTTTCCTGGCGCTGCCATGGAAACAGTGCCTGCAGTCGCAGAAGAGGGGACGTGTGTGGCATTCAGCCGCTGCCAGGTGTGGGGAGGAGAGAGCCGGCATTTTACCCAGTCCAAGTTCCTGCTGCCGGGAGAGATGTTTGATTTAAGACGGGGGGGCAGGGGGAAGAACAGAAATGTGCTCTGAACCACGGCTCAGAAAGCGTGGTTGGACATCAGTTCTTTCTGCCATTAAATTAGCACTACATTTAAAATTCGGTATGTACTGGGTTGTTTTTATTTACTTCGCCTTTCCTTTTCAATACTGTGATACCATGAACCGGTCTGTTCTGACAAGGGAGTTGCAACTCCTACCTGCCCGTTCTGCAGCTGGGGCCTGGGGCTTGAGCGACGTGCATCGTATGTGCCGGTTCTTCGAACCGTTGAGGTTGGCAGCGCTGCCAGAAGGCTCCTGCGTCGCTCGCATGGGGTTAGACACAGTCTTGATCACTGTCTTTTTCTGTAATAAAGACTTGAATTTCAGACGACTTCCACAGTAGTGCCAGTGAAATATCCTGAAAGGAGTTACAGAACAAGTTGGGTCATTTATTATTTTTACACCACTCCACACCTTTCAGTGAAAATAACGACGACTCCCTTGGCTCTCTCGCTCTGTAATTGTATCAAAGCAGTAACTCTGATATCCCTGCTGTAAGGAACATCCCTGTAGATATGTTTAATGTCCGTTTTCATCTACTGGCAGTTTCCTGAACAATGTTTTGGTGGCAGCTGACTAGTCTTTGAATGGAAATCTGTCCTGTAATTGTAGAAGCAGCACCATTATTTCAGCGAAGCTTGGTAATTCTGAAGTGCAGCAAGCGTCAGTTTGTATGTTTGATCTCCCAGAGCCATAACCACAAATCCAGTCCAGTATATTTAATTCTTTCATTGCATTCACTATTTTACTTAGAATGAGTAGTGCAAATCTGTGAGTCTTTTTGTTTGAGGACTCTTATGTTGTGTTTGATTGGAAGAATGTCCCAGATTCCCAATCTGGATATTTTATGGATGAAAATCTGTTTTGATATAAAAAACTCAAACTGATCCATTATGTTTTATGGTTTCTATTTTGTGGCAATAAGTGTCCGTTTCACTAAGGAGAACGATTGTTGTTGGTTGGACAACTTGTCTCCACCGATGACCTAAGTATATGCTGAAGGAAGAGTAAGAACAGGGCAAGAATATGTGATACGGTCTCCTAATACTCAAAAGCCACCTGTTTTCAGATTTCCACAACACAGGGAAATTATGATGTGTTTAGTAACTGTCAAAAGCATGCCTGTTACATAAAGGAACATCTTATCTCATCTGTTTTTGAGTCTGGCTCTTATTTGCTTCATTTGATACACCATTCTTGTTTTGGAAGAGCTAGTGAATATGCCATGTGGGATTTTATAGACCTCTGCTGTGTTGTTCCTAAGCTGTGTCTTTTCCAGAGTGAAGATTCCCAACTTCATTGCTCTTTGTACAGAATCCATTTCATAATTTAGCTATTGTTGTAACCCTTTTTTCTATCTTTTCAGTTCTACCACATCATTTCAGACATGGGAAGAGCAGAACTTCTGTATTGGGTTTGCGTGGCAAGGTTTTGGTAGCAGGGGGGCTGCAGGGGTGGCTTCTGTGAGAAGCTGCTAGAAGCTTCCTTTGTCCAACAGAGCCAGTGCCAGCCGGCTCCAAGACAGACCCACCACTGGCCAAGGCCGAGCCCATCAGTGATGGTGGTAACGTCTCTGGGGTGACAGAGTTAAGAAGGGGGGAAAAAAAAAAAATGCGTGGAGGGACCCAGGCTGGAGCAGCTCATGAAGAACTGCAGCCTGTGGGAAGGACCCACGTTGGAGAAGTTCATGGAGCATTGTCTCCCATGGGAGGGACCCCATGCTGGAGCAGGGGCAGAGTGTGAAGAGTCCTCCCTCTGAGGAGGAAGGAGTGTCAGAGGTGATGTGTGATGAATTCACCACAACGCCCATTCCCCTTCCCCCTGCCCTGCTTAGGGCAAGGAAGTAGAGAAAATTTGGAGTAAAGTTGAGCCTTGGAAGAAGGAAGGCGTGGGGGGGAAGGTGTTGATTTGTTTGTTTTTGTTTTTTTTTAAGTTTAGTTTTAGTTCTCATTACCCTACTCTGATTTGATTGGTAATAAGTTAAGTTAACTTTGACAAGTCAAGTCTGGTTTTCCTGTGACAGTAATTGACGGTAATAACACGTTACCCTGGAAGAGAAAACCAGGCCAACAGCTCAGCAGGCCTAACTTGTCAGGGAAAAGAAGTACTGAGTACTAACAGCAGGAGACTCCCTTCTGTGGTGAACTGAGGGCATGCATCTGGTGACCTGACACAAAGTCATGTCAAGTTTGCTGCTTGCCTGAGGTCAAAATACAGCTTAAATCCTGCATAGAGAGACAGCCAAGACTCATCAAGTCCAAGGACTTCCTACTCTTCCATGTGGGCACCAACAATACTGCAAAGTGTGATCTGGATAAAGTTGTTGTTGTTGTTGTTTTCTCCTCAGCCTTGCCAGGGAAGGGTGCCTGCAGAAGCAGGCGTATCATTTAGGTCAGCACCTGGCTGTGTAGCTGGTGTCACTGTCAGTGTTTCTCCTTCTGTGATCAAGTGGGTAAGATCTACCAAGTGAAGAGATCCACTTTTCAATGAAGTGCAAGGATGCCTTTGCCAATAGACTGGGGAACAATGAAGTGGACTTTAAATGAGGATTAAGTGAGTGTGGAGACAGTTGAGGCTGTAGGGGACAAGGTGAAAGCATGTGTGGAGCAGAGCCATAGGGGAGGCTACCACACTCCCCTCAGAGACAAGACAGGTCATCTCAAGTGCCTGTATACCAACTGTCACACTCTGGGGAACAAAGCAGAAGAAATGGAGTCCTTTGTAGAGTCACAGAGATAAAATGTCATTGGGATTACAGTAACTCAGTGGGAGAGCTCATGTGTCTGGAGTCCTGCAATGGACAGTTAAGACCATAAGGAAAGACAGACAGTGTAGAAGATAGGTAGAAGAGAAAAAAGGGTTGTGCTCTGTGCGAAAGAACAGGTTTAATAAACAGAGGTTAGCTGTGGTCTGTACAATGCTTTTGGGTCAAAATCAGAGCCATTGAGAGAGACCTTATGATCTCTGCTACAGACCTGTATCAGGAAGAAGAGGTGGAGGAAGCCGTCTTCATTCACCTCCAAGAGGCCACAGGTCTGTAGGCCCTGGTTCTCAAAAAGGAATTCAACCATCCTGATACTTCCTGGGAAAGCAACAGAGTGGTACAGAAGCAATCTGGGAGATTTCCATGGTGTGTTGAGGACAGCTTCCTAGTGCAGTCTGTGCATGGGCCAACTAGGAATAGTGCTCTTCTGGACTGAATGCTGACTAATGAAGACATGTTTGAAGATACAAATGTCAGCAGCAGCACTGGCTGTAGCGACTGTAGGAGTGTGCAGGCCAAGGGGCTTGAGGAGCACAAGTGATGAAACAAAGACTTGGATTTCAGAAGAGCAGATTTCAACTCACTTGGGGAACTCTAAGGAGGGATCCAACAGGAGTCTGCCTTGGAGAGCAAAGGAACTCAGGAATACTGTGTGATTTCCCGATACAGCTGCTTCTTGAAGCACAAGAGCAGTCTATCCTCCAAAGCAGGAAAAGGAGCAGGCCTAGAAAGTAATCAGTTGGGAAAACACTGAGCTACTGAGAGAGCTCAAACGAAAAAAGGAGCACTACAGCAATGCAAAAGGGGGCAAACTCCCAAAGGGGTATATAGAAATACTGATTCAATGTGAAGCAGAAGTACAAGAAAGATGTAGGCTTTCTGCTAATTAGGGCCAGCAAGTTCATAAAAAATGGTGCAGGAAAGGATGAGGCACTCAGCCTGTCTTCACAGGTAATGTCAGGCCCCAAAACACTATGTCAAGAAGCAACGACAAAGCAAATGGCAAACCAGTGATAGTAGAGTCAAGTGAGGGACCATCTGTACAAACTGGACAGGTACAACTGCTGTGTGACCCGATAGGATGCAACTGAGGGTGCTGAGAGAGTTGGCTGGTATCCTCACAAAACTACTCCCTAACATCTTTGAAATGTCATGGACGTAAATGGAAATCCCGTATATCTGGAAAAGAACAAATATTACAGCCATCTACAAAAAGGGCAGAGGGGTAGATCCAGGAAACTACAGACCAGTCAGCCTTATGTTTCTGGGAGAAAGTATGCAGCTCATAGAATCATTTCCAGGCAGTTGAAGGGCATGTGAAGATAGGATCAGTTTTGCTCCACAAGGATCATCTTCTGCTTATCTACAGGGATTTCATCTCCCACTTTGTGTCCTGCTTTTTCAGGCTGTGAAAATGTCCTTCTAAAATACTGTTGTCACTCTTCAGCCTTATTGTCCTGTATAATTTTGTGTTGTTGCCAAACTTGGTCACCCTGTTCACTCCATGTTTCAAGTCACTTATATATGTATTGAACAGTGTGGGACACAGAACCAGAACTTCACTCGTGGATACTTTCAACTGTGAGAATTCACCACTTACTTCTAATCCTGACCTCTTATTTAAGAAGGTACTTACCCTTACAGAAACCTTCTGGATAAGTAGTCCATGTTTATGTCAATGTCCACTAATTCTGTTCCATGTTATAGGCTCCACTAATGTGCTGGGTATGACTGACTGACTTGCTGCTCCATAGTCTTATAGACCTCCCTGAAAACTGGCATTGCATTCAATGTCTTTCAGTTCTCAGGTACTACATCTGTTTTAAGCTATGTATTTTTTAGTTCCTTCAGAACTCTTGAGCGAATCTGATCTTCCAATTTGGTACGGCTTGTTTTGTCAATTTGTCTCATGACCTGTTCTACAGTCACTTCAATTTCAGGCAGATCCTCTGATAAGACTCCCTCAGTGAGTTCTTAGCATGGGAATTTCCCATGAAATAGCAAAAACCTTTCAGAAGGATTCATTTAGTTTCTCTTCAGTGAACCTTTTTATATCGTGACCACCCAGTGGCTCTACAGACTCTCCAGCAGCTTCTTGCTCCTGATGCATTTGAAGAAGGATTTGTTGTTAGCTCTGATGCCTTTGGCTGTTTGTCCCTTAGAACCATATTGTGCTGTCTTGTGTTTTTATATTTAACCTGTCAGCATTTATGGTCCTTTATTTTCTTAATTTGAAAAAGATTTCAGCTTTCAGAAAGAGCGTTTTTCTTTCTGTCCTGGTTTCAACTGGGATAGAGTTAATTTTCTTCCTAGTAGCTGGTACAGTGCTGTGTTTTGGATTTAGGATGAGAATAATGTTGGTAAGATTGATGTTTCAGTTGTTGCTAAGTAGTGCTTACACTAGTCAAGGACTTTTCAGCTTCTCATACTGCCCTGCCAGCAAGGAGGCTGGAGGGGCACAAGGGGCTGGGAGGGGGCACAGCCAGGACAGCTGACCCAGACTGGCTGGGTCATATTCCATACCATATGATGTCATGCTCAGCATATAAACTGGGGGCAGTTGGCCGGAGAGCGGCAGCTGCTGCTCAGGGGCTCACTGGGCATTGGTCAGCAGGTGGTGAGCAATTGCATTGTGCATCACTTGTTTCATATATTCTTTTACCATTATTATTATTTTCCCTTTTCTGTCCTATTAAATTATCTTTATCTCAACCCATGGGTTTTATCTTTTTTTTTCTCATTCTCTCCTCCATCCCACTGTGGGGGAGTGAGTGAACTGCGTGGAGTTTAGCTCCTGTGGGGTCAAACCACAACAGTTTCTAACAACTTCCTTTGCCCCCCTGTTTAACTGTGCTAACTTCTTTTTCTTATGTCTTAAGCTTTTCTTGATACACTGCATCGGCCCTGTGCTTCCAATATGGAGGCATCAAGAAGTTTCCGTGGTGCCTATGAGGACTTAACTGTTAGCTTCAAACAAACATTTTGATTTTTTGCTATATATTTTCTCTTTTTATGTGTCTCATAACTGGCATATTTTCTGCCTTCTGTAGGGATGTTGCATCTGAGCACAGAATGGTCACTTAAAGAGTGGCTTCTCAGACGCAAGATGTCAAACCATCTTTTGTGCGTTACCTGACACCAAGTCAAGAATTGCATCTTTTCTTGTGGGCATCCTAAGCAGCTGTCTATGATAGTATCCTGTCACTTTTTTTTTTTTGTTGACTGTACAACTGCAGGGGGTAGTTGAAGACTCCCAAAACTATTGTGTTTTGTACCCTTCTTTCAAAATAGGTCTCTGTGTTGATGGATAGCTAGTACTTCCAACTCCATACTATGTCAACCCATAGAAGTTCGCTTTATGCAATGAGGTTGTTTGTTTAATTTGATCCTACGCTCTTTTCCTATCTTTGTCCATACTACAAATGTTATCCTGAACTTTGTGTTCCCTACCTATTTGTTTTCAAACAGGTAATTTTTAGACTGTAATTTCATTATGAAAGCCTTTTTACTTCGTTCAAAAGGTGAGCTATTTATACCAGGAATTAGGAGAATAAGATCGTAATGATACTTCTTAAAACTAACATTTTCATTACTAATTGCTTTTCTCTTTCATAAGGAACAGTATGAATCTGTTGGGAATTTCTTGAATTTGTGGTCTTTCTGCAGGGTAGCAAGGAAAGGAATGAATTGCCTAATTATTTTACTACTTCTCTCCTTTGTAATAAAGGATGTAAAAAAAGATGTAATAAAAGAGGAACGATTCAAAAGCTATCAAAGTTAACTGCTACTGCCACAGAATCATCCGTGAGAGAAAACGTGCAAATCTTGAGGGTCTACAGTCCTTGAGTTCAACTTTTTTAGCCCATGCTGTTTGAAAGCCTGTTTTTTTTTTTTCCTTGATACTTAATGGTAGCCAAAATAAGTGAATTATTTGATTAATCAATGTACTGTCTGTTAGTATACTAGAACTTCTTGTTAACAAACATCCCTGTATTTGTGCTGAATTTACTTACAGTTTCATTGTAATCTGTTTATTTTAAAGAGCATCCACATTCAGTAAGTGTAACAAACTGAGTCCTGCAAGTATGCAGAAAATCAAGCTTCTGTTTTGTTAGTTTAAGAAAAAGAAAAAAACAAAATCCTACAGGTATTAGTTTGCATGCAATATGTTGCTCTAAAAAAAAAAGCCCATCTTGCTTTGTTAGGTAATTTTGAATCCCTTACTAACATGCTAATGACTAGCTCTTTAATAGCTACTCATGGAAATATTCAGATCTAGTATCCTAATTAATTCAGAGATTCAAGGATAATTGCAAATTACAGAGTCTGTTCTTAGATATGCTGCACTGACAGTCTATGTATGGATTGAGAACTCAGTCTATCTTACAAGGCAAGGAAAATAAAAAGAGAAAATTGTTCATGAGAATGATCAATTCAAATTTCAAAGTGGAAGAGGGGAAGAGGAAGGGGCTAGATGTCTCTAATCTCTTAGACCATTCTGGACAAGTATAAAGCTAATAATTTGTAATGCTGGCTCTCCATCTGTACGCAATGCCTGGGATGACGTGTATCTTCACAATTCTCATGGGAGAACTAGTTAAGAGATGTATAAATAGTTAACTGGAGAACCCCATGAATAAAATGCTGGAGAAGACTTTAGATCTCTCAACATGTAGACAGGCTGCACAAAAAGTGTTGCATGTTATTGGTATCCACGTACACTGCTGTGTATATTGACACCTCTGTAGCTATTGATAGCATCTTGTCATGTTGTCAATAAGACCACAGATCAGATCAGAAAAGAAAGGGAGACTAGAAGAGGAATATGTTGTCAGAATCAAAAAAGGTTTTCTTAGTGCTTCAGTGTCTAGAATTTTTTTAGAAGTTTCATTTTTTGAAACCATTTTGTTCCCGTTTCCTAGTTTTTTCACGTCTTTAAACCATACAAATAATTTTACATAATAAAGCAACTTCCAGCTGCAGCAGGACTATGTTGCTCTTTTCAGAACACAGTTGCCCTCAGATATGTATTGGAAAATCAAGGTAAAAGGCATCAGTCCACAGTTCCGTCAGGTATATTAATTTTCATGAACAATTCAGGCTCCAAAACCTGCTACTGTAAATGGAATTACCCTTTTCTTTTCCACTTAGAGTGAATCTTTGTGCCTGGACAACTGAGAAGTAAATGAGAATGACAAGCTCAAGCTAGCGTAACACTGAAGAGTCAGGGTCTATTACTAAAGTCCGTCTTTGTTTCTCTCACCCTCCTTGGAGAACATCCACCATCTCTGAGGTTTTATTTTGCTCCCACATTGAGCTTTATAATTAATAACAATAAGCACTAAAGCAAGTCAAAGCTAGTGACTTAGAAAGTAAATTTATCTTGGGTCCTCCTTAAATGGCTGCTGCAGAAGGAGGAGAAGCAAAGGTTTGAGATTAGAAAGCTCTAAGTAGTTCTAATCCTGTTTTAACACTCCAAGGCTTTTACTTACACTTTATTACTTTGGAGACTGAAGTACTTTGCACGGGAGGAAGTGGAATAGCACAGCAATCATGGTGGGTGATAAACCATTGGGAGCATTGGCAAGGGATGCAAAAACTAGTGAGAAGGAGAAGAAAGGAGTGAGCTAAAAGACTAAAGCCGAATACAAAACAGAGAGAAGAAAAAATGGGGAAAAAAGGAATAGGCAATTTGTAACAGAAAAATGGAGATAATTTGAATAACTTTGGTGATTGTGTTGGAGAAGAAATAATACAATTTCCCTAGGAACAGAAGTCCAGGCAATCGGGCAGTGTGCCTTCAGAGAGCAAGGCTTGCCTCTAACTCACAGAGGAACAGGGCAGTGTGCCTGGAGAGCTGAAATGTGCAACTGAATGCAATTGTGACCTCATTTGTATCAGGGTCCTAAAAATAGAAAATAAAATAGGGTCTGATTTCTATAGAAGTTGTTAAAGGCATGAGAGGGACTTCTTTGAAGTAATCTTACATAACAAAGAAGGAATAGTTTATTTTTAAATACCATAATGAGCCAAACTAGTTCTTTACTCCATAAATAATCCATATGCATAATAGCCCAGATGCTATGTTAATCTCATGTAAAGAAGCATGGGATTGCTAAAACACTCAGATCAGGTGAGGGAATGAGCTAGAGAAATACAGGTTCAGGCTGATAAAATAGTAGCACTTACATCAAGTCAGATGTGTCTTTATTTAAGTGTGATGATGATCATGATGACTAGAGAACTTGATAGCCACTGATCTCTAATCCATAATACAGATTGGCATAAAGCCTTGGAAAAATTTCCAGAACTCATCAGTTCTAAGATCATGGAAAAACGAGGTTTAAAGAGGCCTCTGGAGGTCTACTCCAAGCATAGTCTGTGTTAGATCAGATGTGCAGTTGACTTTCAAAATTATAAGAATGGACATTCTACAACCTACCTGGGAAACCTGTCCCTGTGTTTAACCACCCTCGCTGTGCTGTTTGCTTTTGGAGTTTTTTAGTTGGGTTTTTTCCTTGCATCCAGTCAGAATTTACCTCATTACAACTTGTGACTGTTGCTTTTGTCCATTTGCTGTATACTTCTGACAGAGCCTGGTGATGTCTTCACTACAGTCCCACATTAAGAAGTAAAAGTCTGCAATTAAGTCCTCTCTAGACCTTCTCTTCTCCATGCTAAACAAACTAAATGCCTTCAGCTTCTTGTACAACACGTGCTTTGATCTTCTAACCATCTTGGTGACCGTCTGATGGTCTTGCTTGAAAATCTTGTCATGGCTTTTGATCCGGTAGCCCAAAAGCAGGCACGGTACTCAAGATGCAGCTTCAGGAGTACCAAAAGGAAGTACTTCCTTGTTCTGCTGGCAGCTCTCTCGCTAGTGCCGTGAAATAAGTGGTTGGCCATCATCACCACAGGAATGTGCTGCTGACTCGCAAGTTGTTGTCCACTAGACCCCCAGGTACTTTCTGTGGAGATGCTGTACTGTTACATGGGATTCCATCCTCCATGCAGGACTTTTCATTTTCTTTCTTAAACTTCATGACACTATCATGTCCCTTTTCGTCCAACTTGTCAAGGTTCCTCTGAATGGTAGTCTTGCCCTCCAGTGTATGAATTGCATCCTTCAGGTTGGTGTTACCTGGAAACTTGCAGTTGCATATGGGTGCAGTCATAGCTATTAACAAGTTTTTTTGGGTTTTGGGTTTTTTTTTAATTCTTTTTTTTTTTTGCCTCCATTAAGATCCTGCAACAACATATCCACCACTGAGTTTTTGAATTCGCCACCTCTCTGCTCATCTGATTATTACCTTGTTGTGAGCTTCTTCCCTCACCCCCATGTTATTCAGTGAAAGGGAAGAATGAAACATCCAGTGAAAAAGGATAAGAACAGTACAAGTGATAACACAGTCCAACAATGGAGAAAGGAAGGAAGCTGGAAGAATTGAATGGTATGTTCTAAAGCTCAGTTTTGAAGCTTCTGAACAACATTCAGTATCAGATGGATAGGGGCATTGCTGGTGACGTTTTTATCCTGTTTGAAAGCATGAAGACATTTTGTTTTTCTTCTAATTACAGGATGGGCTGTCAGGTCTGGTCTGTGTCTGATGCTGTCCCTAGGTTTCTGCCAAGTGAAACTTCCCTAGATTTTGCTCTTTTCCTCAGGAAGTATGTGCCCCAATTTTAGCTGCTTATGTGTGTCTGGTACAATAGGTTAAGAATAGTTTGTTGCCAACACTCCTGTAAGTAATGGCATTTACTTGGAGTTTATAGATGTGCAGTGTATGGAATTAGGCATGATGCCATGGGATGTGCATAACTACTTGTGACATTAACTGAGGTATAGATAAAGCCGATGTTGCACATTTCTACAGCCTATGCACTTTAAGCTGTGGTTTCTAAGAAACTCTTATGGAAGACTTCAATCCAGGAGACGATTTATTTGTTTGTGTAGCTGTAATCAGGCTTTCTCTGTTCACCTCACCAGGGATTCCCAGCTTTACCTCAGTGCTGTTACTTGTCTGTATTTGAAGATTCAGAGGATCATCAGTGCACCAATTTGTATTTGTATAGCATATTTACAGACAAAAGCTAAACACTTTTCCTCTTTTAACGTTATGACCTTAAGATTCTGGCGAATTCAATAAATCTGCAAGGCTGTTCAGCCTAAATTTAGATACATTCTTTTTTTGTATCAGCTGCTTTTCACTATCTCTACTGGTTTTGCTATGTGTTTTGCTCAGCATCAATGCACATCTTTCTGTGAAAGTATTAAAGGATTACATTAAGATTGTAAAGGACAGAGTAAAGTGAGATCAGCTCTCAATACCAGCCAAATTTCTTTTGACCTGTTTTACCCCTCCCAACATTCAAATGGGTTAATACAGACCACACAGCAGATACAAAGCATAAAAATAATAAAATACCCTCTTACTTGGTGTGCCCTGAGCTCAGGAGTTCATAACCTGTCCAAAGGCTAAGATTTCCATCAGGTTTATGCAGTTTCTGGACCACTGTGAAACACGTATGACCTGACTCAAGTCTTAATGCTTGAAGTTTTGGTGGCTGCAGAGGGTAGATAAAACAGAAATCTCATACTGAAAAGGCAAATACGTCCAATTGCTGTCTATCGAATATGAATATTTTTTTACAAAAAACCTCATAGTATTGGACAAATAAAACTTTTAAACATAAATTGCTTCAGGCCCTAACAGATACAGAGAGTCTTTATCATTTCAAAACAATTGGATAAAGTTATCATGAAGTTCCTCACTTTCCAAGCTGTTCTTTTGAGTGATTTCTCTGGATTACTCTCACCATTACCTCTAATCTTTTTGTTGGCTTGGCATTCCCACGCCCTTTCTGGTGCTAAGGAGTGGCAGACTGGTCATTTCACTTTGCTGTGCCTTTCCATGTGCACTTGCTTTGGCATCATTGTCCTTTGTAGCACAGTCCGTGAAGCTGTGCTTGACATGGCATTACTTAAATTATTTTTGATGTTGCAATGCAGTTTCTGCAGTTCTTCATTCTACAACTGTCTTGACAACAGATTTGCATAATCAGTGGGTAGGAATTTGTTTTTAATTTTGATGTTCCAATTAGCTTGATTCAGGTAAATAATAGAAGGTTGTGAAGATAACACAACATGGCATGAACTGGTGAAAATGACTGTAAACAGAACAAATGAGACAAATGATGGAGTCAGGTTCAGTGGTTATTTTCATAAAATGTAAGCAAATACTATTTCTAGTTTCTGTCGTCTTGCACCATGACAGCTGCTTGGAATCTAAACATATAGATTTATTCAAATACTAGTTACTCTCACTGCTTCCCAAAGAGAAGGAAGCTTATTAATTTGTTTTCTGCACCTAAGAGAAGACAATTAAGTCAGAAATACAAGCAATTAAATCAAGCTGGTAATCAAGTTACTGTTCACCTATTCTAGCCGATTTCATGCATTAGAAACCCAAGATTACTTTTTTTTTTTTAAGTGAACCAGCACATACCTGCTTCCTGCTTGAGGAGGAACATACATGCAACTGTCCTTTTCCAGTCATCTTTGCAGGGCAACAGTTAAATACTGTGGGCAGTGAAACCAGAAAACATAAAAATTTCTGCATTTTAAGAAGAGCAGAGTTCCCTCAATAAGGGACCAATAGAGAGAGAGAGGCTGCTTAAGCTGGTCATTTTAGGGCATTTGCTAGAGTAGCAATTTGTATAGTAGGACTGAAAGAGATTTGTGGAGGATGAGTCATGAAGTATGCTAGGAAATGAAAGAAAGAGGGAATGCAGAAGAGAACAGAGAGGAGTAAGTAGGAAAGTAAGATAAATGACAGAGTCAAGAGCAGAAAAGTGTATTTTGGAGATCAGAATCATAGCAAAAAATCTTCTGTAGACAGAGTAATTGTGATATAAGGGTGTTAATTGGGGAAATGAAGGGGTGTCTGGAAAATAGTCAACCAGAGTGATCAACTGAAGGAATACAAAGCATAGAAAATTTATGAGAAGATATACAATACAGCTAGAAGAAAAGAAAAAGGCAAAGTAAACTTTACTTTTAAAGTATTTCAATACAATAGGCTTGGGGAATTTCTTTATGTAGTTGACTTGGGGTAGCTGGACAAAACAGAACTGAAGAGAGGTTGGTTGAACACCTACTGGTATAAAAGGGCACAATGAGCTGCACTTGTCTGTCTGGGAAAAGGCAAAAGACAGCATAGACGGTCAACGAACGTTAGTTCCCGAGTCCTCGATTCTTACATTCACTTAGTAATATTATAAGGCCAGCTTCATCTTCTCACTATGCAGGTAAAAAAAGTGCCCCCTGCTAGGCCATGGCAAAGAACATCTCTGACCTGCCTCACTTGGCATGGCAGGAAGTGAAGCTGGCTGCATGAAAACATATGCAAAGCGTCAAAATGTGCATTGATATCTTTGTCGTGATAGAATCAAGTAACTTAAAAAATGCAATGCAACAGAATAGCTGTTAAAGCTTTTGCTTTTATTTTGAAAGTAAATTTAATGCTCTGTTTGGTTTTCTTCGGTATTTTATACTATCAAAATTTCTCAGTGCTTACATGCTTTGATAGAAGTGTGCTGGCCTAGCATGCCACTGGCATAGCTATGCCACTTTGATTTTACATTCTTCAAAAATTTGGTAATATTTTTGTTGAAATCCTTCCTGCAGTAAGTGTATTATTTTATGCAAACAAGGCCAGCATTTGAGTAATAACTCTTGGAAATTTGACCAACGGTTTCTTCAACTTTTCAGACAATTGATTCTACTAGGTGAGAGACAAATGCTGTATGTAAAGTAGGCATATCTGAAATAGGTGATTATTATTAGGTGATTTTTAATAGCCCTATCTGCAAACAACAATGAAAAAGACATTTCTGAGCACTACAAAAACATGCAGAGAATATTATTAACTATGATTACTGATGCACTGTTAACATTCAGTGAGCAGTGTTATTTTGCTCTTTATGTCAGTCTGGACTCTTGATGGTATTCTTGTACTCTGGGTAGTCTTGCTTGGAATAGTGAATGCAGAGTTAAGTAGGCTTTGTCAAATAGTCAGTGGCCATTTAAGTATAAACTGGCTATTTCGTGCTGTAACCTGCGTGGACTTCCTCCCTTGCTCGTAGTGCTGTTCAGAAGTTATTCCATGCCAATAAAAAGAGAAACAAAGGGGGAATGATCCAGCCGAATTAGGTAGAACAACCACCAGCCTTTTCCTTTTTCCATTTCAGTTATGGTTTGCCTCATTTCAGAGATTGGAAAGTTTAATGCCTCTATATACATTTGGCTTGTTTAGGTAGCAATTAGGATGAAGACTTGAACCCTTGCTTCTATCCTGACAATTTCTTTCTTCCTCTCAAATACCAAGTTCTTCAGTGGCACTTGGTGGATGTAAGTAATTTCTAGTGCTGTTTTTCTGCTAGGCAAGACACTACTGGGGAGTTGTTCAAGGGACTCTCTCCCATACCTCTGTCTTACGATGAGGTCTTTTTTGAAAGAAAAGAGGGAGAAAGATAACGGGTGCATTTGTGTGGACACAGGAATAATTTAGCAAGTAGACTCTGAAAATATTTCTCCTTCAGCCTTCAAAAAACCCAAAGAAAAGGGGCAAGAGAGCTGTTCTATTTACCTGTGAAAATGATTTAATGTAACTATGACCAAAACTAAAGGGCAGCAACATTTGGCAAATTTACAACAAACACAATTCCCCAAAAGTGTTTCAATTTTGTATTTGATAAAACTACTGCTACCATATGTGGGAAATGCAGCTTTTTAAGGAATAGTGGAGATTTTACTTTTATTGGGTTTGCTTCTTTTTTTTTTTTTTTTTTTAATTTAAAAAATAGTCTCTTGTGTCTAAAAACAGAAACTCTTTAGAAGTACATTTATAAGCTCTGTGGGTAAATCTTATCTGTTGGGACTGGTTTGACTTCCTTGACAAAATCAAAGGAAATACATTCAGTTAGTGGTAGGATTTTTAACATGGCTTTTGTCAAAACTACTTGAGTTTCCCTTCTGTACATCTTTAAATGGAGAAATTAAACTGTGTTCAGTCCATAACAACACACCTTCAATTTATTTTATTTCATTAGTGCATACTGCAATGGTTGACTTTTTGAGTACAAAAGCTTTCATCACCACATGATCATCTGCAGAACCTTTCATCTCATCTGTTTTTTAAGTAACACAAATTGTTCTTATTTGTGATCATACTTAGATCAGCTTGTTAAGAACACTTTTGTATGCTACTAAGAGGTCTACCTGAACTATGAATGATTTTGATGTAGGCCTAAATTGTTAAATGTATTTGGAAATTCCATTCATGATAAACCAGCTTATTCTACGACATATATAATTAGAATGAATGAAGGAACAAGTAGGTGTTACTACAAGAATTTGAACTGCAAATGTGTTTAAAAAGAAAAAAAAAAATACCAGCTTCTCTATAAGATATTATACTAACAGTTCTTGTGCAAATTATAATTTTATGTACTGAAATTCCTTCTTAATCTCAGGAAAAGTCAAAACAAATGGTTTATTTTTTCAGGAACTGCAGTTTGAGAGACTGACTCGAGAACTTGAGGCTGAACGTCAGATTGTAGCTAGCCAGCTGGAGAGATGTAAGCTTGGATCAGAAACTGGAAGCATGAGCAGCATTAGGTAACGTACGAATTGTTAATTTCTTTGTAATGTAATGAATTTTGTTGCTGTTATGAATTATCTCTGAGAATAAGATTGATTATCTTGTAAAAAAATTATACACCAGGGAGCATGAGATTTTAGTAGAGTTTGAAATTTTTCATTTTTATCTGCTTTTTAAAAAGAAAATTTCAAGAAGAGGCTTAATTTCATGCCATTTGGTATCTGTTTTTTCCAGTAATAAAATAAGTCACATTTGGAATCCATTGATTTGCTGTAGTCTGAATGGATTAACAGCAAAATTCCTGTGTCCACTACCAATACAGCTACAATTTTCAGCCAGAGCTTTTTAGCTTCATATTTACAGAGATGTATTGATAAATTTTGTGAATCTGCTTCATCATAATTTCATCATTCAAGGTATTAAAAGCTTTAGAGGTAATTACTTAAAGCTGCTGACCTGATATCAAAATGTAATGATGAGATATAAGTCACTCTCTTCTTTTAAACATGGCCTTTCTTCAATTTAAGAAATTGTTTTGGTACATTGTTTGGATGATGGTGAGATTATTTAAGAAACTGTAAGAAAAGGAAGTTGATCTCTAGGTCAGTCAGTGTGGTGCAAGTAAAGATTTTGTAGTTTTGATCTTCTTGATACTAGTCTCTGTGTTTTCTCAGGTGAACCTTAAGAAATGAAAGATGATACTTGAGTTTCAAGGATCAAGAAAAATATATGTTGTATAGACATATTTTCTGTTTTTATCAGTGAAAATACTGAGTGTTATATCTTTTTAATACATAAGATGAAGTATGATATGCCAAGCTACATGCCAAATCTTGTGTGGTACTAGTAGAAAAACTACACAAATATCAATCACTATTGATAGTGGAAGAAACTCTTCATCAGTTTAAGCAACTCAGACTACTTTTCAGTCAAGTAAATTATTATTTTCCATGACAAGTAGGAAATAATTATTCAGTAGAATGCCAAAGATGCAACAAAACTGCTGAATGTAATGGTTCAATTAAAATGGCAGAAGTCAGGAGAATCTTTCACTAATTCAGGAGAAGCTTTACATGAAGTTGACTTAAATATGAACATTCTTAATATATCAAGTGAGAATTAACTCCCTAAGATAAAATTTTACTTTATTCTTTATAATCTTCCCCACCAACTAGACTTATATTAACATTAGAGAAACTGTATTACTTAGAATTATTTAAGCACAAAGTAGGTAATATTTGGCAATGCAGTACAGTACTATATTTGCACCTTACGTGCACTCCCACAGCACTTTAAATTTGAAGCATGCTATGACTGCATTTCAAAAAAGCTATCTGAACTGTGTTTGAATAATACTGAGGTATTTTTGAATAATACTATTATTTTATGATTATTCCAGCCAGTGATGTGGAGGTTGGAAGATTTCTTCTTTGAAAGGAAATATTTTCTTGGTGATCTTCTTTCCTATTGCTAAAGTTAAACTTTTGAGTCATTAGTGGTATCAAGGTCACTAGCTGTTTCTTAAGAGATTCCAGTTATTTGAGAAGTTTAATATTTTGACTACTAATCTTTCTATGGAATAAACTAGTACCTGGAATAACTGAGGAGGTTTCATGCAAACTTTTGACATCTGTAATTTGCCCCAGAAATGTTTTCCATGTGAGAGTTTAAAACTTCCAGTGTTTCAACTAAAAACATTTTATGAAATACTTGAACACTGTTGTCCAAAAGATAACATTGAAAGCTTACAATTAGATAGCTGTTTTTACACTTGGCAAGTGATATAAAAAATAAATCAATAATAATCTTATATTGTTTGTGTTGTATCATTGTTTTTCCCTTACATATTACATGAGCTTTAATTTTCTGTTAGTTTTAAAAATACTAAATCATTAGGGCAGGGGCTAGAACTAAAACAAATGTTAAGTGAAGCCAAGTATCAGTCTGGCTGCTGTGCTGACTTTCCTGTGCTCCTCCAGATTTGAGAATGTTCCTTTTACATAGTATAGTGAGACAAAGACTTGGAAGGTAAAGGATTTTATAGTGGAATTATATGTGGCAAATAGTCAATGCTTTAAAAATAAGTTTCTTACTGATACAGGATAATCTGAAGATAGTGCCATCTTTATTTTATTCAGCTACTGAATAATTAATTAATTGTTTTAAGCATGTTTTTCTGGAACACAAACTAAAATGAAAACTTACAGCTTTTATTACTAAGCTTTTATTGGTAAAGAGCTTTTTAAAACAATCTTTAAATCAATTGCATTTATTTTAAATCCTGTCATTATTCAAAATGAAATCCTACCTGTAAATCTCCAGTAGAAGTGAGTATACATACCTTCCATGATGTCACCGTTGTCTGATGACACCTAGGTTTCTTATTCAGATGCTTTTCCTTAACAAGGAATAATCAAATGGGACTGATTGTAATCAGCATATTTGGATATTAAGAAGTTAGATTTCTTTTTTTTTATGCTTAAAAATAATTACACTCAAAATATCTAAAAGGATTTTTTCTTGTTAATATTTATTGCCTATGTCTGTTAGTACCCAGGTATCTAAAGCTAGTACATGGAGCAGCTATCCATATTAGCAATTTTAGTCAGGCTAAAACAACTTACAGTGGTGTTTCTGCCGTATCTTGGTCTGACATCTTAACACAACTGCAGATACACATAACAAGTACTTATAGTGCCCTTCACTGTGGAGATAGCAGAAAATTGATCTCAGCTTTACCTCCTTGGCATATTGGTTTCATGGAGTCTTCCTATACGTTTTAAGATTGTGCCCTTGAAACCAGGTTTTTAGGAAAATGCTAAAGGGCTGTTACTCCTGGCTTCAATTTTGCTGTCTGTACTTATTTTGCATATCTGATGCTTTGACCCATAAGGAGTTTTGTATCCAGCTGTGCCATGAAGCTCCATGTGGCTCCATTTTCAGTCTTTAGGGACTTCCTATATAACCTTCTCTTGTCACAGAAATCAGGATCCAGAAAGTAGTGTGAGGTGAATTTGCACAGCACAAAGAGAACTCTGCAGAGAGTTATGCAGCCTAGATCCATAATGGGTATCACTGTATTTTATGCTGGTATAGCTCAATAGCTCAGATTGGTCAAGGCTGGAGAGAGGCAGATCTAAGTAGCCAGGAAGGGGTCTGTCGTTCATAGTTCCTGTGATACAAAGTGATGTCTCTGTACTGTCGTTTGCCTGTAGATGTGCCAGTTTGTTCAGAAGAGGTTGGTTGAGCCAGAACTGACTGCTCTATCCAAAGCTCTGATTGCGACAAGTCGTGTTTAACTGAAGGGACACAAATGCTCACTTCTTCCACAAGACCATTCACTAACCTTGAATAATTGATTCTGGGCATATAAGGAAACACCACAGCTTTAATAGTGTTCATAATTTCTGTGCCTGTCTGTCTCACAGCTGGGCCCCATCAGAATAGCCAAAGTAAATTTTCTTTGTCATATCCTTGATCGGTAGTCATTTTTCAGAGGGTTAGGATGTATTGGCTAGGAATTGTACCAAAAGGACTTGAGTGCCTTCTCTTCAGGAAGAGGTTCTTGGCTGTGAATCAAAGGGGGAATCAATGGCTTTTGATAAAGCTGAATAAAATGCGTAGGCCATGAAGTAGGACAAAACTTAGGGAACTCTTCCATGCCACAGTGTATCCTTGTTGGCAAAGTCTGAGCAGTTCATTACTCAGCCTGCTGAGTATTAAAATTTCATCACGCATTGCATAAGGAGCTTAGTCATGTTCTATACTGCTCCATCCCCCTGGCTGAGCTGCTTATTCCTTCTGGGCCAGATCCATCAGTCTGTCACTTCTTTTTGTACGGAGGGCAATTAGATGCCTGCATATCTTTGAGGTCTTCGGTCTCTGATAATTTTAAGCACATATTAATGTATTTCAAATTTCTGAATTTCCCATGATCTCATCATGTAGTTCTTCAAAGCAGAAGCTGATGAAAGTGAGAGTGGGTTTTTTTTTTTTTTCCTTCCAGAGATGAAAACAAAATCTCCAAGGCACTTTGAAGACTCAGCTACATGTTTTCCTGTTTTCTTTTAAAAGATTTCAGGCAAAATAGTGCCACAGGATGGAAAGACTGAGCAAGCAAGAAAATTGCTTGCAAATACATGTAACATATATGGTAGCTGTGACTTTACACAAACAAATACGCTTTGGCCTTCATTGAAGGACTGTGCTTACTTGTTAGTAAATCCTTAAAAACTTTAACATAAGTTCTTGTTTCACATTCTTTATCACTGTTTTATGTAAACAACTTATGTTTGTTTACTTAGTTTTTGAAGGAGCCTTACTGTTTGAACTCAGGGATGCAGCTCAAGCATAGCTTACTATTTTTCTTTGAACATATAGTTTGCAAATTGGTCAGGCAACAGAAATTTTCTCAACTGAATTTCAACCCCCCACTGAAATTAATAGAAGTTATTTTCCATTTGCTATTGAAAGTCTCCTGAAAAGGCTGATATTTGTGCATGAGTGTCCTAAGCAACATACTAAAGATTCTGTATTTTACAGGTAGCAAAAATATAATCTGATTTACTGTATTTCATAGAAAACTTGCCTGCTTCAGTGTAGTTCTCTCTCTTGGAGATGCATATGTTATTCACACTTTTTTACTGGGGAAACTGATGTGTTACTTAGGAGGGTACAATTTTTGCAAATTCCCTGAAAAAATGTCCAGCAAGTCTAACTGAAAAACCCGTGAGATCCTTCATGTCAAGAACTTTGAAGAGAGAGATGAAATGCACTGTGACACAGGGAGGCGAGTTCTACTGTGTTGGTCAAGTAAATAAAGTTGCAGTTATAAAGTTTTCCTGTACAGCTGTGGGTTTTAGGTCTAATTTAGGCTACTTATTACAGAAGTATATGTAGCAGTCTTTGCAGATACTTTAATATTAGGAGTTGACAAATCCAGTGGCCCAGTAGAGGTGAGGCTGCCACAGCCTAGACCGGCTCAGGCTGAAGAAATGGGCTGACTGGAACCATATGAAGTTGAAGGCAAAAGCCCAGCCAGAATTCAGTCTGGCCATGGTTGTAAGGGGTAACAAAAGATGTTTTTACAAATATATTAACAACAAAAAGAGAGCCAATGAGAATTTCCATCCTTTATTGGATGCGGCGGGGAGCATTGTCACCAAAGATGAGGAGAAGACTGAGGTACTTAATGCCTTCTTTGCCTCAGTCTTCAATAGCCAGACCAATTATCTCCAGGGCATTCAGCTCCCTGAGCTGGAAGACAGGAACAGAGAGCAGAATAAACCCCCCATAATCCAGGAGGAAGCACTTAGCAGCCTGCTGTGCCAACTGGACACTCACAAGTCTATGGGGCCTGATGGGATCCACCCAGGAGTACTGAGGGAGCGGCCGAACAAAGCCCCTCTCCATCATTTATCAGCAGTCCTGGTTAACAGAGGAGGTCCCAGATGACTAGAGGCTTGCCAATGTGATGCCCATCTGCAAGAAGGGCTGGAAGGAGGATCCCAGGGAACTACAGGCCTGTCAGCCTGACCTTGGTACCGAGGGAGATTATGGAGTGGTTCATCTTGAGGGTGCTCACAGGGCATCTGCAGGACAACCAAGGGATCAGGCCCAGTCAACACAGGTTCGTAAAAGGCAGGTCCTCCTTGACCAACCTGATCT
>NW_010521311.1:1208-2238 GCF_000687285.1 Phaethon lepturus | reverse complement strand
AAGAGATGAGGAGAAAGAGACAGACAGGGACAAAGGAGATATCACCACCCACGGATCCAGGGGCGTCCCATTGGTCCTCTCGATTCTTGTTGTCCCTTGGTCGTGGGGGTCCCCCCAGGCACTGTGAACGCGTCCTTTTATACTTTTCAGTCCCGACTTTTTCACTCCTGTTGCCCGAGGAAACGGCACGTTTTTAGTGCCCACCCGGCACATTCTTCTCGCATGCTTGGGGGAGGGTCGTTGCTTGTCCGGTGCCCTCGTTAAGTGCCGTACTTAAGCCTCCATTCAGGATTCGGATCTTATCATGATGCATTGTTCCCTGGGCGGAGCCGTTGTTGCAGCTCCTCCCATCTCTGCATAGAAAAGGATCTGTCGAGGGTGGTTCTTTCCAAGGCTAGGAAAGATCAGAGCCACAGTTTTGGTGTGTCTCTGAATGGGCTGCAAGGGAAAGTGAGGACCAGCAATAGCAGTTCATCCTAGCACCTTCCTTGCGGGAGCAGTCAGTGGAAGTGTCCAATTCAGCAGACTGGTTATGCGAGAGTGAGAGAAAGCATTCTGGCTATTTCGAAGGCTCGGAAAGAACAGAGTCCCAGTCTTGGTGTTTCACTGAAAGGGCTGCAAGGGAAAGTGAGGACCAGCAATAGAAGTCCTTCTTAGCACCTTCCCTGTGGGAACTGTCAGTGTGAGAGAAGGGGTTAAGGGAATCTTAACAGTTAATTAGTAGATAAGGTTTGAAATCTTGTTAGCTATTGCGTAAAGTAACTAAAGTAGGAGATCTGTAGTTCCTGATAAACTGACAGGAGCAAGAAGATTTGTGGCTCCTCACAAGGACAGTCCCTGATAAGAATTAGGAACTTGCCTCAAGAAACTAGCTAAAACCGACCCTGCGATTTGAGTAAGAACCAAGGAACAATCTTACAGATTATGGAGTCTGTTTTCTGCACGTCAAGTGGAAGTGTCCAGTTCTGCAGACTGGGAGTGCAAGAGTGAGAGAAAGCATAGTGGCTGTTTCCTAGGCAAGGAAAGAACA
>NW_010521311.1:343-990 GCF_000687285.1 Phaethon lepturus | reverse complement strand
TCCCTAGCAGCTTCCTTGTGGGAGCTGACAGTGGAAGTTTTAACTCGGCAGATTGGCTGTGCGAGAGCGAGAGAAAGCATAGAGGCTGTTTCCAAGGCTAGGAAAGAACAGAGGCCCAGTCTTGGTGTTTCAATGAAAGGGCTGCACGGGAAAGTGGGGAGCAGCAATAGAAGTCCTTCCTAGCACCTTCCTTGTGCGAGCAGTCAGGGGAAGTTCTCCAATCTGCAGATTGGGAGTGCTAGAGACTGTTAGAAGAAGCATAGCGGCTGTTTCCAAGGCCAGGAAAGAGCTGAGTCCCAGTCTTGGTGTGTCTCTGAAAGGGCTGCAAGGGAAAGTGAGGACCAGCAGTAGAAGTCCTTCCTAGCACCTTCCTTGTGAGATCTGTCAGTGGAAGTTTTAACTCAGCAGATTGGGTGTGCGAGAGTGAGAGAAAGTATAATGGTTCTTTCCAAGGCTAGGAAAGAGCAGAGGCCCAGATTTTGTGTGTCTCTGAATGTGCTGAAAGTGAAAGTGAGGACCAGCAATAGCAGTTCTTCCTAGCACCTTCCTTGTGGGAGCTGTCAGTGGAAGTTTTCTGTTTTTCAGATTGGGTGTGTGATAGTGAGAGAAAGCACAGTGGCCGTTTCCAAGGCTAGGAAAGAACAGAA
>NW_010521311.1:0-294 GCF_000687285.1 Phaethon lepturus | reverse complement strand
ACCAAATTGGCCGTTTCCAAGGCTAGGAAAGAACAGAGCCTCAGTTATGCTTTCTGTCTAAGAGCGCTGCAGCAGAAGTGATGCCCCTTAATAGGAGACCTTCCTAGCACCTTCCTTATGGGAACAGGCAGTGGAAGTGTCCAATTCGGCTGATTGGAAATACGAGAGTGAGAGAAAGCATTCTGGCTCTTTCCAAGGCTCGGAAAGAAGAGAGCCCCGGTCTTGGTGTTTCACTGAACGTGCTGCAAGGGCATGTAAGGACGAGCAATAGAAGTCCTTCCGAGCACCTTCCTT
>NW_010521310.1:9640-11466 GCF_000687285.1 Phaethon lepturus | reverse complement strand
AGTGTTCAAGCATTGGAACAGGCTGCCCAGGGAAGTGGTTGAGTCACCATCACTGGGAGTGTTCAAAAAACATGTAGATACGGCACTTTGGGACATGGTTTAGTGGGCTTGGTGGTGTTGGGTTGATGGTTGGACTTGATGATCTTGGACATCCTTTCCAACCTTAATGATTCTATGATTCTATGATTTCGACATATACACCTTGGAGAACACATAGAAAAAACACAAAGTCTCGTTTCTTTCCAGTGCTGTTGTTTCTGGCACCTCTGGTAATCACTATCTTGTAGGAGGGTTCTGCTTTGATAGTAAAATACAGGCAGATTTCTATCTCGGGTAGCTGTATGAAGGGCAATTAGTTAACAAACAGAAGAGGCTTTGCTTAGTTAGCAAATATGCTGCTTTCTGCTTGGGAAGTACAGCTGTGGGGGAGTGTGAGCATTGAGAAGCTGATGAGATTTGTACTGTGCTAAGAGTGAAGAGATCACTGCTTTGAGTTTTTTATATCTTCTTCCTGGGAAGAGCTATGTTTTCTGAGCAGAAGCCCCAATTAATCCTGAATTTTCTCTGGTGTAGATTCCATCCAGCCCTTATTAAAAGAAAAAAATCCTAGCAAGTCACATCAACGGATTGTTCACCTCCTCAAATCTTCCAACACATTGGTTTCTTTTGTGGTATCTTTTTTTCCTTGCTCAGGTTTCCTGGTACTGTACGAGTTCTCTCTTTCTTTCGTAATTTTCCAGGGTAGGGCAGACAGTCTGCTGAGAGTTAGACAGTGCCATTTTCTTGGTAGTTTGCTTTTTTAATTTGATTTTTTTTAAAAAATAAGGACTCAGTTGAACATTTTTAATGTGTTCTGAGGCTGTGGAATTCTTAAATTCTTAAAATGTCATACCATTTCATTGTGACATTTTCAAAATACTGTTTATTGTTTACATCAAAGCAGTAACTTTATTGAACATTGACCTAATTTTGGAGGTCTTCCTGATCAGAGCATGTGAACTATCTGTGTCTGTCATGGAAATAACTTTTGTTTGGCCAAATATGAAAGCAGGACAGGGTTTTCCATGTTTTATGAAAGTCAGTAACTTGATAGAGGAGAAGGATCATTCTTGTGGCCTGATGGATAGGCTGTGGAAAATCCATGCCTGAGATCACCCTTGACATATAAATCTTTATCGTGGTTTAGCCCCAGCTGGCAACTAAGCACCTCACAGACGTTCGTTTGCCTCCCCCATCCCAGGTAGGATGGGGGAGAGAACTGGAAAAAAACACCTCATGGACTGAGGTAAAAACAGTTTAATAGGACAGCAAAGGAAGAGGAAATAATAATAATAATAATAACAACAACAACAATAATAATAATGGCGGCATATACAAAAACAAATTATGCACAATACAACAGCAAAAACAGCTCACCACCTGGTGATCAATAGCCCATCCCTGAGCAGCGATTCCCAGCCCCCGGCCAAGTCCAGTTTATATACTGACCATGACATTATACGGTATAGAACATCCCTTTGGCCAGCCTGGGTCAGCTGTCCTGGCTGTGTCCCCTCCCAGCGTCTTGCTCACCTCCCCGCTGGCAGCGCATGGGAAGCTGAAAAGCCCTTGGCTTAGCGTGAGCACCACAACTACTTAGCAACAACTAAAAACATCAGTGCGTTATCAACATTATTCTCATACTAAATCCGAAACACAGCACCATAGCAGCTGTTAGGAAGAAAATTAACTCTATCCCAGCTGAAACCAGGGCAATCTTTAAGGCTTCATTGTACCACTGCTTGTGTATTTTTGACTTCATTTTCTGATCTTTTACTCTTCTGGTT
>NW_010521310.1:0-9609 GCF_000687285.1 Phaethon lepturus | reverse complement strand
CAGCAGCAAGACCAAAATACCCATTATTTACTCTAAATATATTATTCACAATCACAGTGCTACAAATTCATCAGCACCCTGCACGTGCCTGGGCTTTGTGCAGGTGTCCTTTCAAAGCAGGTTCTTGTGCTGTTCCTCATCATGACAGGGAAAATCTTCTCTTTTACTCATGCAGTACTGTGGGGCCCTGTCCACTATCCATTTCCATCATCAAAGACAGTCCTCCAGCCCATAAGAGCCAAGGCCTTGACTTCGTAAGGAATTAAGTGTATGCTCACTTTTAATCACTGGTACTTACATCAAGTAATCTGGACAAGTGGGAATGTAAGGCTGCACGTAAGTTTTCAGTATAGCCTCCATGTTGACTTCCACCAAACTCATATCAGGTCTCTTCTATGGTGCTTCTTTCCATAAGGAAGAGAAGAAACCAGATACAGAATTCTGCACATATGAAAGTTTACCCTTTTAAAAAGTTTTAGATACCTGCATCTCATTCTTAAACAGGAGCAGCAGCTGCCTTTATTCTATTTGTTGGAAATAACTGTCTTTTTGTAGTCCGAAAAAGTCCTGGTACCTAGTTTTGCTGTTGTTGGCTATGTTTTTTTAATCTTTTTAGTCAAGCACCACCCATGAATTGCATTTCATAAAAGCAGTAATGAATTTAAAGAGTAGTGAGCGAGATTTAGGTTGAATATTGGGGAAATACCTTCTAGTGGGGATATTCAGGCATGGGATTAGGTTGCCTAGGGAGGTCAAAGAATCTCCATCACTAGAAAGTTTCAGACTCTTGTTTGACAAATGTCTGCCAGGAGTTATTCAGTTGATCCTGCCTTATATAGACAGATAAGTAATATGACCTTTAAAGTCCTTTCCATCTCTGTTTCTTATGATTGCCAAGAAAGGAACAGCATATATGAATTAGGAAACAGGAGGACTCATGCCTCATCCCAGATTCTGTAACAATCTTAACAATAGGGACGTATAACAGGGAATAAAACATCCATCCTCCCAAAACCTCAAGGTGCTCTGCAATAATCATGTGTGCTTTAAAATACAGAGAAAGCATCATCATTAAATACAGAAGTTAACTGTATTTTTAGACTTATAAAAGGACATGTTGTTAGTAGCCTAGCAACAGGCTCGTCATCCAACACTGTAGTGCATTTAGAGACACACAGATGTGCTTGAATGAATACTTTAAATATAGAAAAAGCAAAAATAAGCTGGAAGCTCTTATGCTTCCTCATCACCATCAGCATCAGCAGCATCAATTGCAAAAAGTTTGTCAGGTGTCTTCTTCTTTTCGTGTCAGCTGGGGAGCTTTGCTGATTTCCAACAATGTACTCAGATGTGGCAGGATAATGTCATTAATGAGGATACTGTGGACTAGCTAAAAAAATTAGTTCTGATAAATGAGATCCTGAAGCTAAAGCCCGCAAGGATTCATTTAGTCCATGAGTAGCTGGGTTTTCCCAAGTGGTCAGCACAAAGCAACTACCTTTCTTTTCTTCATTTTTGAAAATCTGATTTTTGAGGTCCCAAGAAAGAGGGAAAAAATGATAAAGAAAGAAAGAGAAGAAAAGGTACTCTGACACAGAATCTTGGCATGAATAAGCCATTTTTTTCTTAATAAATAATGACATACAGTGAGATTCAGATCATTCTCAGATAACTGTGTCCAGTTTGCAGTAAATGAGAGCAGGAATAAGAATAAGCTTGTTTTGCTGTGGAAGACTATAGCAATGGCTGAACAAAGCTTTGTAGCAGGTCTGAGGATAGGGTGTATAAGGCTTTACATGATCCTTTGTGGAATATAAATCATATTTTGCATCAGTCAATATTAGGGGTGAATTCAGGGAAAAAATATAGCTTTTTGAGTTTGGAGGATTTCTAAAGGATTTTAAAAGGTTATGTCTAGAGGAGCTGGACCAAGAAACAAATAGCCACTGCCTTCTTTGCCTCTTATTCTAACAGGCAATTAAGGAAAGTAAAAGAACATTGTTTAAGATATTTTTTTCAAATGCAGGACAACCTCCCCTGAGATGAATGAAACCAAAACAGGGGCAAACATCAGATTAATGACCTTTCTAGCCTTAACCTTTCTAGCCAGAGGGAGGTGGGGAATACAGATGATGAACAGAAGGTATATTTTTCCTCCCTTTGGTCACTGTGCAGTGTATGCCCATCCATAGTCAAGACATGACTTGCTGCATTTACAAAACAGGCTCGAAGCAGGCTTAAAGAAGGATGCCAGGAGGCAGGACTGGTGGGGAGCCATTGCGGTGTGCTTCAGAGGGGTCTGCACCTTTAGGCACTGAGGAAAATGCTGCTTTAGGTGTCACACCCATCTCACTCAACAACAGATCAATGCATAGCTCGACTACAGTGTTAGCTGGAAGCTTTGTTAGCAACATTTTGTGGTGTAATGACAGTTGGTAATCTCAAGTTGGCAAAACTCTCCTTACATAAAAGAATACAGTCAAGGATGTGTGCCCTTCAGGGTAGCCAAAGGACAAAACTGCTTACCTGAAAATAAGTAAACTATACCACAGCTTGATTTTTATTTCCAGCTACTTTTCTTCACAGCTTCTGCCATATATGTGTGTAAACGGCATACTGGAATTGCTGTCTGACAACAATAACACTATCTTATACTCCATATTCAATCTGGGTCAGGGTTATATATATATGTGTGTGTATATATATATACACATATGGAAATTGTCCATGGGTGCAATAGGAGAATATGGGACAGTCCGACAACTCTTGCATGCCATGGAGATAAGACATTGATCTCAGAGTGTTGTTGTGGCTTCCTACACTGGCCTGTTGAGTAGAGGGGAAGCAGTAGTTTGGCAAGTATAGGCAGCATAGACTTTCCAATGATACACATCAACTTTAGAATGCATATGCAGAGGCTAGTGGAAATGAACCAAAATAGTCTCCCTTTTAACTCCTGGTGCCATTTCAAATGTGACACATTTTAGTTCTGCAGTTTATCTTCCTTCCATTACGTAGAACTAGAGAGTCATCTCTGACCATGTCATATATTTCATTAGAAGGGGAATCCTGCTTGTCATCACTAACATATTCTTTTATGAGTTTATAGCTTTGTTTACAGGAAATTTAACCTACACATATCTCCTTTTCTGAGAAATCCCATGTGCAATCCTTGCAGAAATATTTGGTCCTTCTAGGAGGGTTGCATTATATCATTATATCAAATATCATTAGACAAGTGATATACAAGGATGTAAATGTAGTCTTTTCCTTTGGAATGATCTGGTTAGATTCATTAGGGACTGGCAGGCTGAAGCTAATATGTACACTCAGCAGCACTCCTTGGGAGCTGATGTGTTTTCTTGTATTTCAGAAGAGGGTGACATCTGCCCCCTCACCCTGCAAGTGAATATGAGTATGTCTCCGGTCACAATTTGATTGGCAAAAAATATGGTGAGGGGCAAGTTTGGACATGGGAACAAGCTCAATCCAACTCTAGAAATGCAGTGGGGATCCTGCTCTATGCTGAAGTGCACCCTAGTAACAGTAACCATTTGAATTTGTCAGTTCCTAATGTTGCTCAGGATGGATATAAAGATGTGACTTCATTCACAGGTACCAAAGGATTTGAACTATATGACATACATAATTTTGTTTTCACATTTGCTTCAACTCTTTGTAAACTTTGGCACCATCCTGACAACAACTGTCTCATAGTTAGGTCTTAGTATCCATTAGATGGCAAATACTCTTGTATAAAAGGGTTTTCATCATCTAGACTGGATGGTATAATTAATTTCTGTTATGAATGCTTTTAAATGTGGACAGTATAAAGCAAAGACATGACAAATATACAGAAAGATGGCTGGAAGAAATCATATATAACTAAATAATTCCAGGAAGATCACATATTTCATTTCTGTACCTTATGTCAGCAGGGATCACTGCAATTTCATTGCCTAGAGTTGTTTTTTTATCGCTGTATAAATGCACTAGATTTAGTGAGCTGAATACACAAAAAAGTACTCATTTTAACAAGAGGAGTTAGGAATTAAGAGCAAGATCCATCGCAGGACCTTGCAGACCTTGCCATGAGTTAGGTGGTTGGAAGAAGTCTAGACCCTAAAGCATTGGTATGAGGTGCCTATGCAGCCAGTAGACTGCAAAGGATGGGTGTCAAGGCCCACACAAGCCAACAAACAAATACTCAAGAAAGAGGTAGTCCCAAAATTCTTCTGTTCTGTGATTTTGACTCCAAAGCTGAGTCTTCTGTTGGAGATGGTTCTCTTTTTTTTTTCTTTTTTTTTTCCCCTCCAGAGAACTGAATAGAGCTAATATTTAGTTTGTTTCCTTTTCAAATGTGTCAAAGGCTTGCTTATCTGGTGGGCCATTAGTGATGTCTGGTTCTGGAATTATAGTCTAATGGTGAGAATACCTGTCCAGGAAGGGGGACACTTCGGTTCAGTTTTCTGCTCAGATCTAAGACTTCAAATTCACAAATCACACATCATTGAAGAATGTGCACAGTAGAGTCCATTTATTCCTTCTGGAAGTTTTAGTGAATTAACTCAAAATTCTCCCCCAGTGTTCAGCAATGTAAATAGCAGGTCCACAAAGGTCCTTTTCTAATGCATACATGTGTGTGTGCTGTTATTTGAACAGGGAAATAAGACAGTAGAAACTCTGCTAGTTACTAGTACTATTACCAGCACTAGGTTTGTACATGGAAAGAACTGTAGGTCATTCCACTCAACGATACAAGAATTTTCCACTGAAGAAAAAATAAGGAATTACTCTGCAACTTAATTAGCAATTAACTTATTCATCTTGTCTTCTAACTCTATTTTAGGGCAAGTAGAATGAAACACAGCTCAAGGGCTCTTTCAGCTTTACTCTGTGCTTTGTTGAGAACACCCCAACTGCTGCTGAAGAATTGCTCTTTAACACACATCCTGAACCTTGTTCCGTCAGGTTTTTGCTGAAATACTGGGTTTAACAAATGTTGATAATATTACAGCTCCCACGTCCCACCTCAGCCTACTCTAGGCCCTGACACTGTATGTGTTGAACTACTCAGATATAGAGGAATTAGTGTTTAGTTCCTTCTGTCTGATTGAATGAAGAATGGCTAAAACTTCACTGGCTTCTCAGGCATTTTTAGTATTTTCTTTTTAACGTATCTTGAAGCCCTCTTTACATTTCTTCACTATACTATAAAGCTTCACTTCTGCACAGGCTTTACTTGTTCTAGCCTTCCACTTAGGGAATTATCTTGGTTTTATTCCTGTTATATCATATGCCTGACTCTCCTGATCATGCGTTCAGTGATCGCCAACAACCAAACGCTGAACAGAAGTATAGCTCATTCAATGTCCTTAACTCATCTGAATACCTTCTACAAGAGTCTTTTAATGGTACAGCTCCCCATTGAGGTTATACTTAAATAACTTTCTGCATTTGTTTGAAGGTGCCATTCCTCCACTTAATGGTAATTGGCTAATCCAAGACAACTGCTTTATTGGGATGTCTTCTAAGTCAGACCAGTTTAGAGTCTGGTGATAATGAACACTCCAGAGCTGCCAGTTAATCTTTAGAAATAATACCTTGTAAAAATTATTCACTTTAGCCCAAGTTGTTGTCTTGGGCAATCTTAATAATTTAAAGAGAATGCACTCAAGAGCAGCTTTATTAAATTTAGTTTCGTATTTGTTCAGATCTCTAAGAAGTTTGTCTGTCGGTTGGACAGAACATTTAATAGGAGAGATAAGACACTTGCAAGGGTCTCAGTTTAGTGAGAGCTGAAAAACTCCATCCAGAAAATGCACTAAAACTCCTCTCTGGTTAAGCATAGTTCCTTTCTGGCTAGGCTTCAGGTTTTGTTTAGCCCCCGTTCAAAGCCACAACGAAAGGGTTGTCTGTGACTTAACGCAAACAGAAGATTAGGACTACTTATCTAGAGGCATTTTCCTTGTCAACCCTAAGGAGATAGATGCTTCAGGGATCCTGGGAAAGTCTGGCAAAGAAGATAAATAAACAGGCCTCCTGCCCAGCCAGCTTCCAGCATTCACTTCTTCCTTGTGTCCTCATGACTGAGACCTTCAAAGCTGGGCTCCATGTGGTCGCACAGCTGCTTGCATGCACCATAACCATGTCCCTAAGGTACGATAAGACTGAAAGTCTTCCAGAAGTTTCTTCATAAATAGAAGCCAGACATCAGCTTTAATGTTTCCTTCTGCCCCTCTTTGCAAGCCTGAGGAGGGTGCTAGCTCTTCTCGGGACTTATGGCCAACTACAAAAAAAACATATTGTGGTATACTGCTGAAGGAGGCTGATTTAGTCACTTTTTGCTACTGATTTACTTCACTGTTTGTAGAGGTGTAGCAGTTATAATGCTGCCAGTTTAACACATGAACAGAATCACAGGTTCTTCTAAAGCAGTGAAGCACGATCTTAAGCCAATGAACAAATATATATTGGGAGGTGGAGTTGTTTGCTTTGCTTTACATATTCAGTACATGCTTCAGTCATTTTGTCATGCTTTTTGGTGAAAATATGAGAAGTAAAAAGTTACCAGAGGCTCTCATGCAATGTTTTCAATACAGCAGCCTGGGCTTTAATACGTTATTTATTGCTAGACTTTCAAGAAAGTTGCAGAGGCTGGAAATAACATTTTTGTGGAGGTGTTTATCTGTGTGTATGCTGAAATCAGGAGAAAAAAGAATGCGAAAGGGAGGTTAGAATGTCACACTTCTTATGTTGAAATATGGAGTGAGTATCTGGAAAATCCTGAAATGTGAATTTCAAGGTCTACTGTCCTAACATTCTTCCTCACCTCCTCCTCAAAGCCTGCCATCTTTAATCTGTTTCAAAAGCAAACAATATGCTCCTCGAAAGTATATTGACAGATTTAAGGATAAGACCTTTCTAGCAAAAATGCTTTTTGTGCAAGTGAAATCAACAGCCTTGACTATTCCCTTGTCAGTGGTTTGATGCCTGGAGCTCACACCTATAATTACCCTTCTTTTGTTTTCTTGCCTTGGCTATTGGAATAAAGATGAAAATGTCTTTTTTGTCTCCAGAAGAAAATCTGAGGGGAAAAAACAGCATCCATATACATGTCACTTCTCTTATTTTTGTGAAGAGGCTTAAGGAAGGGGATTTTCTAAAGAAGCTTAATAACTGCCATAGAAGCCCTACAGATACACTGCCAAATAAGAAGGGCAAACTAATGATATCAACAGAAATAATCTATAACAAAGGAAGAAAACACAGTTGATGATAGATATATATCTAAGCAGAGTGGAAAGAACTGAAAGAGGAAAATGTGATGGCAGGAAATACATTTCTTCCAAAGCACAATGGTTCTTAACAATAGTTAAACAACTATTATAGCTTATTTAACTAAGCAATTATTTTTACTATCTCTCTTGTTTCACAAATCTAGCTCTCAGAATAGATACCCAAATGGGGGAAGTTGAACATTCATGGTAAGCAGTAACAGCTCGTGAGCTAATCAACTGAGTCAATGTTTCTGGTAAAGATATCCCTACATATGCATTAGCTATCTATAAATACATACAACAGAAAGCCAAGTTTCACTGGCTGGGAGAGGTAGCAAGTAAAAGGTAGAAGTGGTGTTTCTAGTCTGTCAGTCCCAACTATGACAAATATCCACAGTAGCTTTAAAAGAGTAGCCTGCAGCTGGGAAGGGATTCTTGTCCCATTAAAACCAATGGAAGAAATCAGGAGGAGGATTTTGGTTTTGCTCTTGGGAGTATCAAGAAACTTGACACTGCTATATCATTGATTAAGAAGATGAATTATTAATGTTTTTTTTTTTAAATCTAGGTCTCTCTGCTGGCTTGTGTTTATAGTCCCCCATTCTAGAGTACAGTTCCCTATGAGCAATGACTCAATGACATTCTTGTGCATATTAACCATCCGTGATATTAAGGAAGGAGACAGGTGAATTGTTATGCATGTGTTCACCGGGTCACCAAAGAAGGGTGAAGAGACAATTTATATAGAAAAATTATTCCTGTCTTCTTACTTAAAGCTTGATCCAAATCCTACTAAGGCCAATGGAAATAATTCTGACTGGAGGACTTAGATGCAAGTATCTATTGCATAACTGAGAAGAGAATACAGAAATCAACTCACATTCAGGAACAAGATCTGGGGAATATTTAAAAATGCCTTTGTAAAAATCAAGATATTTTTCTATTACAGTTCTGTACAAAACTAGGAGGAGATAGCAATGAAAGATGTAACACCTTGAAGGGTTGGAAGAAATAAAGCTTTTAAAAATCAGATTGCTCTAATTAAACACTAAAAGGCCTTCATTACAATCAGAGCTATTGTGGGGCAATATGTGCCTGTGAGTGAACATTTTTTCTGCATTTTAACAGCTCACTATAAACTTTACAGTTCCTGTTTTACAGTTTTTATGTGGGATTAAAAGTATAGATTGTATCTAAATGAATTATACCTGAATAATTGCAATGGACAAATGTTTGCAAATAGAGAAGGTATGCACCGTTAGATTACATTATGCATATAAATGCATATTAATTCAAGAGGGAAGCAAAGAGATGAGTAGATTCCTGGTGCTTTAAAGACACTTATTCTTGCCATCCTTCGTGAGTTCATTTTAATGTGAATTGAAGTGGATTTCTTGTCATGGGAGTTTGTTTTTATAAAAAGTTGCTACGAATTAGCATTTTTCAGTATTAAAAAAATATTCCTAGGGAGCTTACAGTTGAAAGCGTCTAAGCACAAGAGAAAAAAAAGGCTGAAAACCTGCAGAAGCACTACGTTGCTCCTTCTCGAGTATTTTGAAATGTTAATAGTGTCAAATGCACATCCACCAGCCCCAGACAGGAGGATTCTGATTTCAAGCTGTCGTCTGCCTGCTGCACGGCTCCCTGCACCTCCCTTTACACAACCTGATTGCGGCAGGTCTTCGGGACAAGCTCTTGCCCTGGGTGGGCTGATCTGCTCTCCACAAATATGGCAGTGATTGTATTTCAGGCTTAGCTGCCGGGCGAGCATCCTCACCCTTGCTTTGGGAGACGTACCACGCCTCACCCCCGGTGCCATTCGTGCCATTTGTGCCCCAGAGCCGCTATATGGGGTGACTCGGAGAAGCCTCATCCCTTCCTCCCTTTCCAGACCCACATGTCCAGGCAATACCTCCTCCTCTGGCGCTGGCTGGTGGCCTGAAAGCCATGCCGACCCAACAGGATTAAACTGAGGAACTGTCTTTTATAAGGCATTTGTCGAAGGCTGAAGGCATTATGGGCTTTGTGCGCGTTAGTACGTTAACAGCGCCGAGGCTGAGCTCTGGTATGTGCTCACCATCTGCCTAAAGGTTTGCACAGACTTTTGGCCCCGTTCTGGCCTTGGTCAGATAGTGCTTCCCAAACAGTCTCTGGGCTTGGGGTGGTCAGCACAAGCCAGAGAGCACTCCCAAACAGCCACAGTAATATATAAAATTTTATGCGTAATGTTAATATTAGCATATTAATTCACCATATAGAATATATTTAATAAAGACGATAGATTTATATCACATATAATTATTAATATATTTACCATATAATAATATTA
>NW_010521309.1:10146-31551 GCF_000687285.1 Phaethon lepturus | reverse complement strand
CTGTTAACCAGGACTGCTGATAAAAGATGGATAAAAAATCTTTCTCCTAATCAGAACATGGGTATACATGCACAGATAAATGAGGGGCCTGGCAAAAATCTCTGGTATTTTTCTAGGCAAACAATATAATACAGCAGTCAAATCGAAATTTGTTTGTTAAATAGAATTCAGAGCAGGTTGCTCCAGCTGCTGGGGAGGTTATGCTGACAAGGATCAAGATGGGTAGTTTATCTGCAGTTTGTATTCTAATTTGTCCAAATTCCTGAATAATTCTAATGTGATTCAGATCTGTAAGGCAATTAAACGTGACACTCCACAGCCAGATAGCACAGTCTGTGTATCGTCAGTAGGTTTAAAATGAGCCCTAAAGCCTTTATAAGATTTGGTGTGTGGGATGTCCCTAGGATGGCTAGAGGCATGAATTGAATATACCGTAAATAAACCACGGCATGAAAACTTTCACTAGTGCCCATAGAGGAGAGAAAATGCTGATGAACGTCGAAATGATGTTTGAATGCAGCAGGTAACTCCTGCCTGACACACATACGGTTGGAGCAGAGAAAAAATGATTAATTCAGGCAGCACAATGAGGGAGAAGCCTCATTCTGAGACCACCATTAGTTAGGAAAATTTTTGAGAGGTAAGTCAAGTTGTGCTATATATGTTTTCATCTTTGTTCTACATTTCCGAGGAGCTGCTGCCCTGGTGCCTGCTCTGCAGACGTGGGGCTATGACATGAGGGGACACGGTGATTTTCTCAGGTCTGCCCGTGGGGAAACTTGGAGCTGATCTCTCCTGATTTCCAGGCTCTATTGCCTGGACAACAGGCAGTAAGCTCAGCAATCATAATGGTAAATCTAGCCATAGGCTGAATCCTGAGGGTCTGGGAGGCTCCCAGGTTTGGATCCTGTTTTCTCCCTTGTTCTCTGGTGTGTCGCACTTCATTCTGTTGTTTGTCGCTACCATCCTGGGCTGGGATTGTACACCCCAAGACTTGAAATCTACACATGCCACTTTCCCTCTTGTGCGTTTGCCTTATATTTTTCTTTTTTTTTTTTCTTTTTAACTTTTTTTTTTTTCAGTATTCACAGCTGTGCAGTCCCTTGCTTTACTCATGCCGCAAATGTCAAAACCTGCCCGGACAGCCCGTGGTACCCTGATCGCTGATGTAATGAGGAAACGTTGATGTGTGGAGCACAACTAATGCTACAGCGTCTGCATAGCAACCGAGAGCCTTAAAGGAATCATCCTAGATTTGTGCTTGTGTAAATGTGATCAAAATCTGACTAACTGTCACCAGCCTCTGAAAGAGCTACCGAAAAAGAGATTTTGCTTGTTGCCATCTGTCAGCAATGTTACATTTGTGAGGCTTCTTCTAGACTCTTGCTAGTTGGCCACCAGCTGAACAGAGTGAGTGTGCTCTGCAGTGAAGTGGGTGCCTGTGGAAAGCCTTTCTCAGATGGTGGGTACTTCCATGTCGCTTCATCAATAGCTGTACCAGTGCAATGAACTGCCTGTGCAGTCCTGCCTCTTTGAAGCCTTCCTTTTTTTTTTTTTCTAGGAAGAGCTATTTCTTTCAACAGTTATGTGAAGCATTATCCACTCAGCAGGAGAATATGAAAAGATTCAAAGCAATCCATAAGTATTGATGTCTAGCTAGCGTGCATGGCGCTGATGGAAGATGGTGCACATGTGTCAAGGGAGTTTGTGGCAAAAGTGGTGCCTTTTTTGAATAGAATTTTTGTGTGGATTGATAAATAGCTCTGGCTTGCAAACAAGTGTAAATATAAACTAAAGAGTGTTAAGAACTGTGACATGCAATGTCAGTGCCTGTAGAAATATGCGGTGGAGCCCAGCTGCTCTGTGGTAATTTCTGAATACCGTACTTTGAGACATTTGCTCTGTTTCAGTTGAGGGCTTTGTAAGGAGGAAGGACTGGCAAGAGAAAGGGATGGCTCACAGTAATGGACTTTCTGCAAATACTAGACGGCAGTGAAAAGTCAATGCCAGATCCCCTGGCTCTGAGGAGCTCTGGCTTTCATCTTCTGCTAAGCCTAGAGGACTGAAAGGACTATGGTTGGGATCACGGGGGCTGGAGTGGTTTCCACAAAGACTCTCTAGAAGCAGGGGGAGTTTCTTGGAGTCCTGGAGTGAAGTGTAGGGAGCCACATGCATGTCAAAAGAAATTATTCTAGCTGAGGTGGGTCTGCAAGTGAGGTGAACACACATGTAGCTGATTAACTGCTGTTGTCAGGCTTAGAAAATATAGCCTTGGAAAGCTGAAAGTCCACCATATTCGCCCCTGACCTCAGAGAAATGAAGGGGACTATTTGAACTTCATCTCACTTGTGAGGTATGCGTAGCTGTGCGGTGAGGTATTGTAGCCCAGGGACTGGCCTATGAAAGGAAATTTTAGATTTCACATCCAAAGGGAAAAAAGCTAAGGATAAGAAAACATGGTATTTGGTAAAGCTAAGCAGGTAATGCAATATGCATGGCCTATGCAATTACAATCAAGAGACTATTATGTCAAGTACTGTATAATCAAGTAATAAGAGACAATCCATCCTTCATAAGCTTACAGGATAAAAAGGTAGAAGAATTATCCTAACTTTTCATAAAGATAAAATACAAATGTTGGACAAATTAACTATCTGTCAGGGCTTGGGAATTGTGTGTGTAGTTTCATGAGTTGCAAGTGAGGTTCATTGAGTGGGAGCAACACTTTCCCTCTAAACAAAGCAGAAATTTAAAGCTCAAAACAAAATAGTCTTAGAAGTGAGAGACAAGTGGAGCTATGAGGAGCTCAAGCAAGAAATCAAGTTTAATTGGTGCTGTCTAGAGTGCCAAAAAGTGCATTTCATCTTCATCATCAATAGAGAATGAAAGAAAAGTAAAAGGCAATCTAAACCTATTTTAAATAAAATACTTGTTCAGGGTCTTTGCAAAGCGTGACTTCACTGGATTTGTTGTGTTTCCACGCCTTGGCTTTCTGAGATCTCAGTAATGAGCTGTTTACTGACATTCTTTTCAATTAGACCATTTCTCCTTGAGTAACAAATGTTCTTCTGTTAAACTGATTTAGTCTTGGGATTGTTTTTCCCTATGACACTAGTCAGGTCGTTGTAGGCAGGACTGACAGCTCTAGCAAAAAACCCCATACCACTGTAGCTTACAAAACATGTTTTTTTTGCTCCTTAAAAAGAAGTGGGGAAAAGAGCCAAAATGAGAATGGAAGAAAACAGTCTGCATTGCTAAAAGCTTTGCCTTGGGACTTTTTCATAATGTACCCTAAAGATCAGGGGAACACAGTACATGTTGTGAGTGCAAAGTTTTACTGCATTTTGTGCTGACACAGCCATCATCCTTGCTCTGCCTCCATTCCCTTATCTATCCTGCAGCTTGCCAGGAAAATTCAAACGAGTCCAAAACAGATGCAAGTTCTCAGCTCAGTTACATATTTTCTCTGGGCAGCTCCGTTCTGTGTATTCTCTGGGCAAAATACGAAAAAAGTCTGGTTTATTGTACATGAGCACTAACATCTTCAAAATGATTTGGCATTTTAATAGTTTAGATGTACAGATTAATTTTTGAATTTTCTTTCTTCCAGTTTCAGGTCTTGCCTTCCTCACCTTCAGGCTATTGTGGGCTCTAAAAGCACAGGTAAGTGGGGATGAATCAGAAAACGATGATTCAGTTCCTGTGTTAAGACTGGGCTTGAGAACTTGAGCCTTCATTCTTTATCTACTTCTCAAGTTATAACATAGACTCAAGGCCAAGATCCTTAAAATCTGCTAAAACAAAAATAGCTAACTCCTCACTATCTCACTGGGATTAGGCATCTCATCTTAGTGGAACTCTCTGGGCTTTGGGGATAAGAGCATTCCCCCCACTTGTGGAGGACAAACACTGCGAAGTGCTGAAGGTCCGTTGAAATAAATTGTCAAATTACGGTCAAGTGAATCATAAAGCCTAATGTATCTCCCTGACAAAAATAATCCCACCAGAGTCAACACTTGTAATTTCTCAGTCACAAGTGCTGCTACTGTCGTCCCCACCTCCTGAGGTCGGTGGCACAGTAGCTTCCTTGCGGTGAGAGGTTGCATGCCCTCTGGCTGTCCAGTATAGAGCTGCCTCCTCATACCACCCTACACAACTGGTGTCCAGACGAAGCATCTTTCTACTGTAGGAAAAAAGCTAAATAAGGGCTTGACTCGGAGCCCGCTGAAATTCAAAACCTTTATGTGCTGAAAGTACTTTTCTTTCCTTGCGGTCTGTTTTACAATGTCACATGTGAAGAACTGGAATGGGAAAGGATGCTGACTGGCATTGACATTACAAATTTAATTAATCTGGGGCTTGCTGCTGTTTCGCTGCTTCTAAATCATAGAGCTGTCATTGCTCAGCTAGGTGTAGTAAATATTGCTGTGGCTCTGCAGCTCATATGTGTGTCTGCTCTGATTCATAAATTACAAAGAAAAAATCTAGATGGGTGGATAAATTTAAATATTAATTCATTAGAGCTGACTTCAAAAATAAGAATTTGTCTGAATAATCAGAGTATTAGTGTATATATGTCAGTGTCGGGCGTGCTGCTGAGAAGGCATTTAACTCCCGTCAAGGATCTTTTCCAATGATTGCATCTTGTTGCAGTCACAGTTTCGGCCCTTGCAGATAAAGACATTCTCCCTACTCTGGGATGTAATAACTGTTTGCAGGGATGACCCTTGTGTCAGCAAAGGAGGAGTGGGGGCAGGAGGGACCTTGTCACTTACCACAGGTGTAGGATGTGGGGCTGTCGGTTATGGGCTTTTGTAGTTAAAGCTCAACACCTGTGTAGCTTGGCATGAAAATGGTTAGTAGCTGTCCATTAGAGACAGTATACATATACACTTAGTTACTGCGGTAAAGGGTTAGAGGATATTGCTCTTACTTATGCAAATTCTCATGACACTTAGTGGATCCACAGATAACGATACATCCTTTCCGGCCACATCCTACAGGACTTTGTTCAGCAGAGCACTTAGGTACAGACTCCCGAGGTCAAGTTTCTCCTCAAGCGCTCGTTACTTCATTTAGAAAGCACATATGGAAGAATTAAGATAGACTGAGAAGGGATAATTGTGGCTTTGTCAGGAAGACAGCCCTTGGATCCAAGTGTTATAAAAGATCCCACACTGAAAGTGGAGAAAAATCACAATAGAAGATTTCTGAAGTGAGGGGAGACCAAAAGACATATTTTTCTGCAGAATAAAAGTGTAAAACCGGCAAGTGAAAAGGGCAAGACCGAGTCAGTGGAAGCGCATTCACTGCACAAGCAAGAAAGCCTTTCATTGTATGAGATTTCAAGTCATTCTTTCCAGCTTCAGCTAAACAGAAAGTCTCAGCAACTAAGAATAACGTTGCTAATAAGGTCATAAGAAAATACCGAAGGGAAGACAACATGAGAGAGGAACTGGAATGAGTGACAGGCTATTAAAGAATGACTGAATTGCTAAAGTTGTTTTAGAACAATGAGGTTTTTAAAACAGACATGGAGGAAAGGTGGGGAAAGCAATGAAAATCTTCTGATAATGTTGATCTAAGACCACGTAGACAGGAACGTGCCAAGATTTAATGCATACAGATCAGCATGTCTGGCTCTTAGAAACATGGCCTGGCATTCTTTGCATCAAAAGTTAAACCTTTAAATTTGGCTATATGAAATGCATGTTGTTTGCATGAGTCTTTGCTTCTGGATGTCTCTGACCAATTACCTACAGTAACTGAGAATTTCGGTGCTGGGAGCATCACACGTGCAGTGTCTCTGATCTGTGTAGTCCCCTCCTTTCCTTGTACTGCTTGTTTGTACAGGGGGGTTGAACAACTCTGTTCCTATTAAAATACTCTAGTGTTCAGAAGTAGAAAGGTGAGGAGGGTGTTCTTTGAAAAGAATTGGAATCAGAGCACCGAGTAGAGTGTTTTCCCAAGAACTGAGCGCGCTACATCTGCACAATGTAAGCACTATTTAAGGAGAGATATCATAATAGTCTGCAAGGATTACACGTTTGTAAATATGAATGGGGGGTAAGAATTTTATAGGAGAGTCCAAAGGATGTCAATTAGTATTTTAAAATTAAACAAGAGGAAATTAGTCTAAGTAGCTGTATAATCATGCTCTGTGATAGATGTTGAAGTGGAAATTTTTCTTAATGAAAAGTGCTGGAAGAGGAAAGGGTTAGTTCCATAAATTTTCCAGTTTGGGAGAAGAAGTTAAAAACTATTGAATTGAAAACTACCTATTTTGTGGCTTGCCATGATTTAAACTTAGAAATTTTAGCTATTTCTAGACTTCTAAAAGTTTAAAAGAAATTGATATGTGTTATTCAAAATTATTGAGGTTTTGTGTTTTTTTTTCCCCCTAATTTGGAGTGAGAAAACTATTTTTATACCCCCAGAAATGCATTTGCTCTTCATGATTTCATAATACTTACACACCATTATTCCTAGTGAATTTTATCCTATTTCCCTGGTGTCTTTTTTGGTATTCTTATCTATTTTAATATGTGATTTGATATGTCTCACTCTGATCTCTTTCAGACCCCTTTGTTTTATCCTGATCACTGTTCTGCATCACATACATTTTGCTTTCAGTTTTCATTCATTAAAATGGCATTTCTCATCTTCTGCTTCACTGCACTTTTGAGGACTCGCCACTTCTTTTCCTCACCCTCTTTGTCCTTACTCATGGCAAATGAAATAATTAATCAAAGCAAAAATATTGCTATAGGTACCTACAAATCCTGCATACAGAATTTCACTACTTCAGATGTCACTCGGGAAAGTGAGGTTTTGTGGCAACATGGAGACACCTTGGCATTTCTATAATGATTAAGAGAAAATCGGGCATTTATGTCCTTGGGAAAAGGTATTTTGAGGCAAATTCTCAGCCACTGGAGTGGAGGGGTCTGCGTCAGTTTTCTTTGGCTGAAGATCTGTTGTTTTGCAATTCTGGAGTCACTTATTAAGAACAGGAGAGTAGAATCAAGTTCTTCAAATCACACCTGCTTGAATGAAAAATGTAAGTAAGCTGTTCTGAGGACAATGTTTTAGGTGCAGCTCTCCATTGGAAATGTCCTACGGAAGGTAAGCGCTCTGAGGAATGCCGCAGCAGACAGGTCTACCACCCCTTTCATCTGGGTCAAAGCACATCTCCTCCTCCTAAACAAGACATTATTGATTTGCTCTCCTACCCCTTACTACTTTGTTTGTTTTTAACCAAGTTCAATCTCCTAAAGCCTCTGTGACTATTAAATCTGTACTCGGGCCAACCATGTTGTCTGGTGGCACAACAGAGCCCTCCTAAAGTCACACTGCACTGTGGTGAGTCTGGAGAGACCAAGTGAGGAAAAGTGCGTAGTCAGTTTTAAATACCTCCAGTGACATACTCCAAATGTCTCCTCCATGACAAGATTTTTTGGATTATTTTTCTCCCAGCGTGAAAACTGAAGATAAGCAAAAAATTAAAACACCACCACAAAGAAAATGTAAATCTGTTGTGAAAACACTTAGTATCTTTCTAGTCATATGCCTCAGGACTCTCTCTGTGGTTGTCTCAAGAAATCAAAACAGAATGTGCCAAAAAACAAGGAATATTTTGTTATAATCTTTCAAAGGTCTTTTTGTTTTGAAAAATTAAATCAAACCATAGTTAAACCTGTAAACCTGAGAAAATTTTGGTGAATTATTTGAACTTCTTTTCTCATGTTCATAGAAAGTTTGCAATTTGCTCTCATTTTTACTGATTAAGGAGGAATTAAAAATTGAAGCTGAATAACTTTTCTAGCCATTTTGATTGATTCAGTTGAAATTCATTACAGGGTTACATGTTGTTCTGTAACAGCATTTGTTGCAGAAAAATGTTACAAGGTTATAGGCTCTTTTACAAGGAAAACCCAGTACTAATTGGCTGGAAAAGCTGGTTTTGATCTGCATATAAGTGCATGTAAACTGGGAAAAAAAGTGAAGCGTAGAAGCAGACTTTGAAACTGCAATAGGATGAAAGAACATAATAGAACAGGATATTAAATAATCAGATATATAATATCTAGCAGAAACTTAATTTTGTATAATTGTCAAAATAGCAGTTTGGTGTCAAATAATGAATGATATTATAAAAGGATTAGTCTGATACTGTGTTCCAGTTCATAAACTTAATGATTTATTGTTCCATAGCTTACATATTTTCTTCGGTGAGATAACAGTTAATTTTCACTTCTTGCATACAAATCCTTGTATTCATTCACCAGAGAAATTAATGTCTTGCCTTAGAGATTGTCTAAATTTTATCTACCTGAATGAGTCAACAGTGAGATTTTTTCACATCTGTTTTCCATCCTAGTGTTTTGAAGGGGAAATAACAACCTTTTTGGATCTCCAAGTCTATTCCCTGCAAGTCAGATTCTGCCATAAGAAGCAGTTGGCCTCGGGGAACTTTATGTTCATGGAATTCATGGAATTATTTGTGGCATGACCTGCCACTCACACTCACCGTGAGCAAGCATGGCGGCATAAAAGCACGAGGTGTGTTATATCTGTTGTACCGAAATAAGCCTCACTTGAGAGTTACGTTGTGCCGTACCTCTGCGTCGCGGTTTAACCCCCGCCGGCAGCTAAGGCGGCACACCGGCACACAGCACACTGTGTGATATTGTTGGGTACCATTGCAAGTACTTGCGCACATCGGTAACCGTCAAATTTTTATATCGTCCATGAAGAATGCGGACAGCAGTGGGAATTGTTGATGCCAGATGCATTGAATCTGTGGCCTCACAATTTAAGGTACTTACGTGGGAAATGAGCAGTTCTATATTCCTAGTTCATAGTTACTTGCCAAGTGATTGTTTTCAGAGTATCAGAGGAAAATATGTATTTTTTTAATAGGTATTGAATGGTAGGTCATTATTTCAGCTTTGTAAGGAACTATTTTAGACTTCCACAGCGATCTCAATGATTACTACCGCTTATTGCACTAGGAAAGGTCTTTCCCCATGCATGAACTGGTAAGAGTCAGTATTTCAAGCATACGATGGGTGTTCAATGAACATGACTTAAAAGAATTACTAAATATTTGTTGTTGTATTCTGCCCGTTACCAAACAGCAATATTGAAGCCAGGAAAGAAATCAGCAGGATTTTCCTTTTTCTCTTTTTTTTGTTTTTCTCTTCTTCTCCTCTTGCCCTTTCCCTTCTGCTGCTGTCCAAGTTATACCACATTCCTTAGCAGTGAAATGGTGAGAAACAGAAAACTCTGTGGAGGAAATGCAAAAACTACAGGTAAAACTATGGCTTCTCAGAGCCAGGGGTGAAATTCCCATAGGCTACAGAAGGCCACACTTTCCTTAAGCTTTAGAAAACTCTGTGTTAGAAATACCAAGCTACCTATGAAAAAAGGGCAACTGTGGAAGGTAACACAGTTATGTGTGTAATGGAGGAGGAGCTTAAGTCACAAGTTTTCAAGTAGTTTTAAATTTTCTTTTCAGCGTGCAGAGCCCTGCCTGGTGAATTCAAGCCTGTTCATAAACATTTTTCCGTGTTTCATTTTCACAACCTGATGAGAAGCTGTCTTTCCACACCCAGGGGCCGCAGACTGAGCAGCAGTGCTCTGGAACTTACAGAGAAAGAGGGACTCCTTTAGAAAGCAATCCAAACCTGGAGCTTTAGTCATTAAGTTTTGCTAGACTGATGCCACCCACAGCAATCCCATCTTCTGTTGTCCAGGGTATGTTTTAATGAAGGAAAAAAATAACCCCGAATATTTCCACTGGTGTCTTTTATTAATTAATGCAAAATACAGTATTAATTATGACACTGCATGCATTTTAGACAATATAAATGCAAGCCTACAGAAAATGTGACAAAGAAACCCTCAATTACTTTTGAGGTAGTATACAAGGAAAAATAGGAAAGCAGAAACACAGTGGAGTAAAAGAACAAAATATTAGTATCACTTTGTGCATACATTAGTCACTCATAAATACATTTGTATGAAATAACTTAAGACACAATTCCATTCTTGTTAAAAAATATACTTCTTCAAATTCACCATTCTTTTTTGTTTTGTTTTCACATGACATCTTATGGTATTTTATCAGGTGGATTTATTTTTGATCATCGCCGTCATGATTTTACCCTTTTCCTCCAAGAGTTTAGGCACAGATGGCCTCATGCACAAAAAATAAATAAGAAACCTGCTTGAAGGGAAAAGAATTCTGCTCAAATAGTTTAGGATAGTCTAATAAATACAATTTTGTTTATAAAAATATTTCAGGTTTATAAAAGAGGGGAGGGGACAGTCTCCCATGTGGAAAGGATGTTAAGTGAAAAGTGCTGTATAACATTTTTGAAGAGATTTTGTTTTAAACATATAGTACCATTATGAATATATATTTTATAATAATCCTGTTTCTTAGAACCTTATGGTTCACTAGAAGTATCAAATGCTGTTTGCTTCCTTTTGTTCGTTGTCTTATTGCCGTTTTGGAAGATGCCTAGTTCAGAAGGGTTCCGTATAATTGTGCTTTTGTAAGGCTGTCCTTCCGACTCAAACCAGTACTCCCAGTCCGTTGAAACTGCTGCTGTTTGCTGTGAATACCCGAATGGCTTCCTTGCTCCATGGAAGACTGGTGGATTTCTGAAGCCTCCACTGAACTCTGATTGAGGGACTCTGCTGAGCTGTTGGGGCTCACGTCCACGTATTCCCTTTTCAATACCGGGCTATTTTCGATGTTTTTGCTACTGCATAACTGGACGGTGATCCTTTCATTTTTTTGGTCTCTTGATTCTTTTGTTTTGTAAGGGGGCAATTTGTCCTGTTTACAGCTAGTGCTGATGTCGATATTCAGGCCACTGTCTGTTCTCAGGAAGCAAGAATCCACAAGTCTGCTTTGGCAGACATCGTCTCCCTCTGAGCAGCTATCTGCTTTGTAACTAGCATAGATGGGGCTTGTTCGACTGTCTCCCTTCTTAATAGGGCTGCTGTAGTACTGCTCTGAAAAACTACAGGGCGACAGCCTGCCAGTGTTCCTGTAAGAGTACGCACCAATGTCCTCCACGCTCAATTGCCTCCATCGCCCAGGCAAATCTTCTTCTGAAAGGTGGGTGCTCCTGCACTCGTTCCTCATTTTCTGATTCGCTAAAGCCTGCTGTGGTGTTATGGCTGAGAAATGAAAAGGCTCGTTTGCATAAGGAGGCAGAGTCCTAGTAAAAGTGGGTGAGTTCTCATTGTCTTCGGCAAGCTCCATGTGCTGCCCAGGTTTGGACTTGGCAAACCTAGGACTTCCCTGATGCTCATAACCTGCAGGTGACTTTCTTTCAAACAGTTCGTCTCGGTTACTCATGTAGATCGCTTGCTGAGAGGCTGTCAGAGTGTTGGCTTGGGCGTTCTCCTTCTCCTCAGATGTGACACTGAAGCTGGAATAGGAGCTGGAGGTCGGCAGAGAGGTAATGTACTCTGGGAAGGCTTCATGAGAGAAGCTGGAATGGAAACCGTCTTCTTCGACGGTGCTGTCCGTGGAGTTCTGGGACCGCAGGAACCCCACGTCTTTCACTTGCGTGTCCACACTCTGCCTTCTCTCCCTCCTCCTCTCCTCGGGGCAGTAAAGGGCGGTGTCGCTGCAGTAGATGTCCGACTTGTACTGGGGTCTTTGTCCGAGTTTTCCAGCAGAGTCCTGAAAGTTGAGATCCCTTGTAGATGGGCTTGACAAGTGTGAAGACAAACTGTTTGGATCTGGTTTTTCCAGTACTTTGGCAATGACGCAAGTGGGTATGGTATCAGCATAAGATGTGTGGCACAAGGGGACAGAAAGGCTGCACCCGTGTTTTTCCAGATGGATGCTGACTCTTTCCTGAAAGTCAGATGGCAACTGTAACATAAAGAGATGGCAAAGGGGACAGGAGAAAAAGGTGCATGTCAATACTGGTGTCTGCTTGGGTTTATACAGCATTGATAGATGAGTGCTGCTTATGACATTGCACAGCTCACTGTGAACGCTTCTTTGACTAATGTGGTGGCCACAATCTTTGCGCATTTCCGAAAACAAACATAATCCAGTGACTTTCATTTATTAACATTTGGAAATCTTAATTGGGTTGCCCTCATGGAAAACGCTGTGAAACAGAAATGTTTCCTTCCAAGTTAATTGAGGTTGGATAAGAATGATGTAAAAAATAGTAGTAGTAAACAACGATCTTAAAAGGGCAGGTAGGGAATTGCAGCCTACAACAACGCTTTCCAGGAGGAGGGCATGGGTGTGATTTGCAGTTGGAGTGGGGGGTGCGGAGGTCTCTGCTGGGCTGAGGAAAGAGGAGGAAGAGATCAGACCTATTCTGTTCTTCTTTTCCCTTTCTTTAAGCTTGTCTTGCCTCCAACTTTGTGCCAAATTGGCCCCTGCCCTTCAGCATCGCATTTGATAAACAATACTGTTCGGAGAGGCAGGAAAGTTGGTTTCACTGAGACTTAAAGCAATAGCTTTAAGCAAAGGCTGCTGTGACAGGAGTGTTCCTGTGCTGGGAAGAAGCAAATCAAACCCACTACCTTGGCCCAGCACTCGAACACCGCTTGTCAGATCAACATAAGCCTCAACATGCTCCCCTCTTCCAGCAGCCACTGACCGCTTTTCTCGTTTACTACACTGGCAGAAATAAGAGCTAAGACCTGAATTTACACTATGATTCCTGTGACAGAGTAGTCAGAATTAATCAATATGTCTGTTATGCATCAGGGATCGTATAGTTTTTGGAGAAGTCAGGATCAGCTCTGTGGGTGGTGGTTCCACCTGCCACTCTATCGCAGGGACCAGAAGATACTGAGAGCCCGCATTCCTCGCTGCGGCTCAAAAGCCTGGTAGGTAACGCCCGCGCAGGTATCACCAAGCGTGCTTGCCAGTCAGGTTTTATCTGCATTGCTCATTGCAGATCTCTATCAATGATGGGGCAGGGCTGTGAGAGGGTGCTGCCTGATGGTTGTCTCTCAGTATTTCTTACTGGAAATCACAAGAACTCATGTTTGGACTAAGTTTTGAGTTTGTAACTGTGATAGCTCCTTTGATATCCATGCTGATTTACACCACTTAAGAATTTAGCCCCTGAATGCTTGGCTGAACTCTGATTTATTCAGTGCTTTTTTTTTATAACTAGAAATCAAGTTTCTCTTTGCCACATAATCAGTGGTTACCCTTATAGCCCTACCGATCACACCCCCTCCTTAACTTTGTTTCTCTAGAGGAGAGAACCCTACAAATACTGAAGTGGTGTAGTCCCCCCTGTCCCCTCTATTTTAGGGAAGAGAAATTCAAGATGCCTGCTCCTTGTAATGATCTCACACTGTATAAGAAACGGAGTTCCTCTTTTAGCTTCACTGGGAAGTTTTAGAAGTTGATTTAATCCCCAAAACTCAATGTATTCCAAGTATGGCATGTTGTGAAATGGCATTCTTGTTAATGTGGAGTAGGATGACTGTTTTTTCAACCAACAGACCTTCCAGGATATTTTGGATTAATCATTATGTTGTTAATTAGCTCATATGTCTTCCATTGGAAATAAAGAGTATGATATTGCCAATCTGCTGGCAGACAGCAATATTAGTCACAGTAAGTACAGATGCAACAAAGATTGAATAAACAGGTTGTAAAATACGTTTGCTGTAAATTGCCACAGCTATGAGGAAAAGAAATACAGTTCATGTAATGTGAAACTGCTGTATGGGGCAGCTATTATTTTAGGATCCTGTAACACCACTGTTTGATCTATTTTATATACATTATTTAGATTATGAAATGTATTAAGAAAAAGAACATTATTTTCTGGGCATTGCATTGGAAACCGGAATTACTGAAATGATATTGCTGTCACATTACTATATTGTACTATAGTTTAGGCTTCTGGATAATATACAATACTGTGTCAGGCAATTTTGCATTTGTAAGGAATTTATTGGGTGTGACAGCACATTCACACTTGCTAAATTAATAAATACTTGGACTTATGAGTGGAGACTTTGCCTGTTTAATTGAGTGTATGGCAGACTGGGGAACTGTGGGGAGATTCCACATTTGTGATAGTTTTCTGCAAGTGAACCACTAAATACTTTTAAGGTCCTAATTCTTGCTAACAGGTAGGATGCTTTCAAGTGTAAGTAATGTCATGATAACTCCTGGATACGAATTCTTAAGGGGAGTCAGTTAGTAGGAAAAAATAACAGGACCAGGATAATGGTTAATTTGGAAGTTCTGTCTCAGTTCCAGAAAATCATTGTCCATTTGACAGGAGAGTCTTCCTCTATCCTTATTTACCAGGGTTGTTCAATGCTCTGAAGCAGTCTTACTGGCTTAGAAATGGTTTAAACATTCCACATTCAATTTTACGTTATTCTGTCGGAGAATTGCACAGGAGAGACCATTTGGAGGGACATTAACCTGATGGGACTGATGAAGGGAAGTCTCTTTTCTCCATAACCTTCCCCAAAGCAATACACGAGGAAGGTGCTATTGCTTTGTGTAGGTCCTGAATCCCTAAAGACAGTCTTGTTCACTAGAGATAATATTTGCCTCCCCTTTAAAGAGTCTGTTTCTCAAGCCTAGTTTACTTGGAAGTGAGGATTATTAATTAAAGTTTACACTTTGGAAATCAACCATTCAGTGCTCTGGTTGCTTTAGAAAAGAGTCATTTGTTCTGTCAGTCCTTTTTAAAATTCAGGTTTAGAAATTAGCTGGACTGGAAAATAGCTTCAGGAGGAAAATTGATTATATCAGAATCCCCGATGCCTGAAGCTTGTCCCTTCCCTGCTCTCCCCCCGCCGCTACCTCCCCCCAGCATTTTGCGGTCTAGAGCTCTCAGCATGTTGGTTTTACTAAAACCATTATTTTTCATGTGATCAGCACAGGCCCATTCTACCGGAGAGTAGAGGTTTCGGGGAAGGGAGTACCTCCAAGTTCCAGCACTAGCTGTGATTTTGTCAGCACTTCCCTCAGCTGCACAGAATACCAGCAGGCGCACTGGTATATTAAGCAAGAGCCCTCCTCTTGCTTAAAGGAGGAGGGGGCGGAAATCAAAGCCTTAAGGGCAAACAAGTTCTGGAATTGATACACGTAAAATAACCTCTTTTCCATAAAATATTTATTTCTTTGAATATTCACCAAGTTCGGTCACATTACCTCCGAAAGTTTATGTGCCCTGTCGTAATTCTTGCTGCACTGGAGCAACTGAGCAGCTAAATTGCAGTCCTTCCTATAGAGCTCCTAGAAAAACAAAAAATAGCCTGTTTTTTAAAGGTTGCAAATAGCTTGTGGCTTTCAGCCTTTCTCCCATGCCTGAGCAATCTTTTAAAAATTGACTTTGGGGAAATTTGGAGCATACTTTAACTTTTAAATACATTAAGATTCCATGTTTCTTGCACGGTCCTGAGATGTTTGCCCCTTTGCTCCATGAAGGCTGATAAAATTACTAAAAAGAAAATTTCGAGAGCTGTTACTAGAGAACAGTAGTCTGCATTGCAAAAGATGTATACTTACCATTAGGAACTGGACTTTATACTGTGAACATGCATGGTGACATGAAGGCTACAATAAACATGATCTTTTAAGCAAATAGAAAACTTAAGAACAGACAATTTTTACTGAGTATTTTCCAGATCAGCACTAAGATGCTATTTTAGAAAGTGTTTAAATAATCTTATAAGACTGTGGGAGAAATTCATTGCAGAAATATACATTGTATTGTTTTTTAAAAAGAAGGCCTTTGTCTGCTTATGTGGGTTCCTGGCTCCTTTCATATCTTGCAGAATGCAGCTATACAAATATATTAAATCTCACTGCAAATATTTGATGCTGTAGAACAGGATATTTTTACTGGGTAAGAAATGACTACAGGAATTCCACACAGGGAAAAAGAGAATTTAAACAAGCCTTTTTCTTACACTATTTTTGTATTGAATGGCTCCCACAGCCTATATAATGAGAAAATTCAGTACATAGTTTTGCCCTTCATCTAAATTTAATTTAGCACACATGACTGTGTAATTGTACCCTTCAACCAATATCTTTGTGTCACTGGAGGTAAGAGTTGTATATTGCTTTTCCTGATCTAGGTGCCACTAAAAACAGAAGTTGACATTGTAGGTGGGCTTAGATAAGAGAGATAGACAAAGCGTAAAGGTACTATGGACACTAGGCTGTGTTAATCTGTAAAAATTAGAAAATTTTTATAGAGAAAAAGTGTTGAATACTGAAATGATTTGGATTTTCTCTGGCATTAATGTTTTAGTTTTATTGCATGCAGATTTTTACTGTTCCACTTGTTCTTTTAAAAACTGATAAAGAATTTTTCTATGAAAAGGAAAGTTGGAAATTCCCTCTGTTTTGAAATTCCATTTTAAAGGTGTTCTGTAATAACAGGTGCAACAAGATGTTCCTGGGGAGTCTGTGAGGCGTGGGGTTGTAAATGTAGTTTTCCTATGACCATTAGTTCATTATCTCTTCATATTCAAGGGCCTTTAGATACTCGGTTTGTAGGGATTTTTGTGTCTCTGTGAGCTTTTATACAAGCTACTTCTGCCTTAAATGTACTGGGGAGGTACATTCATTTATGTAGATCTTAAATTTTATATTAGTACACACTACTTTTATTCTTGAAAACAGATGCAAACAGTAGGAATCCAAGAATGCAATTTAGAAGCAAAATCTGTTGCATGTTTGCGTGATTCTGACATGTTACATGCACATTAATCACATAATATATTGCTGCACAATCTATAGCACAGACAAGTACTCCCAGTCCCATATGGCATTACTAGGCACACAAAAATGAAATCGCTCCAGAACCTAATCCTTTCTTCAAAAGCTGTGTGCCTCTGTCTCTGTGAAGTGGTTGTCATGGAGAGCACAAAAAGCTTTTCTGACACTTATTTTTAGCAGCTTCAAAAATTACTACAGAAAAAGTACATGTAAGTGAAATGTGCAACGTGTACTTCGTCCTCAACATGCTGGGACATGCCATGGGACTGGAGTGACTTTCTGTCCTTTAATGTTTATCTGAATGGAAACTAGCCACATCTGTGGCAACTAGAACAATAGAGCTTTTTGGCAATTAATGCTAAAAGTGTTTCCCATAGTCTAAAACATGTTTTTGCATCAAAAACATCATTTTACATATCTGTCAGAAGAATAAGGGAATAATAATAAGGGATTCAAGGAAGTAACATTGGCAAGACAAAAATGTGTTCTCCCCGTGTAGGATTCTTCAGTTTAACACAGTCTCTACTTATTAGGTATAATATGAACGGTTTGTTTCAGAGTTCTTTATTTTAAAATTTGGAATTTAACCTTTCATTAATGAATTTAACCATTCATTAGTGATGCTACATAAATAAGGGCACAATTTTGTCTATAAGTAGATCTCAAGTATGAAGAAGGGGTACTGTTATTTGAGGCTTCTGGACTATACTCTAATGTTCAAAGTAGTTCAGAATAGTTCTTGGAAGAAGAGTACTCTGAACTCCAGTCCAGTCTAAGCTGCCTTTTAAAAACTATGAATATTGAAAACACTTCTTCAAATGTGGGCTCGAACCTGACTCCATGCAGTAGTGTCAATGCATGTATACTTATTGGGAGAGTTTTACAATTTTTTTCCTCTGTATTTTAAATCTGATATAACTCCACTGATTTCAGCTGAACTATTCTGGATGTATACCTGTGCTTCTAAAACCTAAATGTAGCCCATTGCATTTACCATTTTCCATCAGTTGCAGCTGTCAAAGTTACGAAGTAACTGTTGTTTGACCACTTTCTATAAAAGCAAGGGGTCAGACTGCGAACTCTTTGTTTCCGTTGGAAAGCTATTCATCGCATAGGCACAATTCACACCAACAGGCACATTAATGGGATCAAATGCTCCCTGTTATGATTAAGAGTTCATATGAAATATGGGAAGATTGAATGCAAGATGCTGAAAAATAAGTGCTAACAGAAACATGTTTTCTGTAGATGAATTTTTTATTAAGCGTCTAAGGAATGGCACAATAATGAACTAAATGCCTGCCGTCTTCCTTTCTTTGCTGTCTTTTTAGATTTGTCCCTGGAAGGGTTTAATGAGCTTGGTTGCCAGCTGCAGTACGCATGCCAGTTTTCAGCAGCGTTTAATGAGACGCAGGGTGAAAATCGCCAGAGGTGTTCCCTGTTTCGTTCCACGCAGAGGTAGGTAAATGGTTACACACGAACCACAGCAGGGGAAAACCTGGCTCCCGCTCCCTGCAATTATCTGAGCGACCAGGTTGGGTCAATCCTACCTCCCGCCGGTAGAGCTCGCTTGTGCTGGGCACCCCATTTCAGTGAGCAAAGACTGAAAGATCAGAGGAACTGCAGGAAATGTAGGGCCCTACACTGTGCCTAAAATCTTTGTGATGAATCCTCACTGCATACATGTGTCCGTGCAATAGCTCTGAGCACGTGCTTCCACCAGTTTGCTGTACTAGACTGAAACCGATGGCAAAATCAATGTGGGAATATTGCCGCTTCCTAGAATTTTTTTTTCATCAGTTTTAGGTTAGACATAAGGAAAAAATATCAATGAAGAGTCTCACCCCAACCCCATAGCTTAAGGAGAACTGAATTTACAAAATGATGGGAACAATCAAACATGAATTTTAACTGTCAAGGTGACAGATACATTTTACGTAAACAATGAGAAATTACTTTATAATTTAATGGGAAGTGCATGGCTTAATTTCTTTCTGAATATAATCTCAAGATGTATCCATAATTAAATACTTACATTGTCTTCTGACAACTTATCTATTGTCACCTTGGCCTCTATTAAGTGATTATTGAGTGCAATTATTTCATGGCTCAAAGCCCGTTTTTCCTCTTCGTAATGTTGACCCTGTGTAGAAAATGGAGTAGTCAGTATTTTATCTACTGTCAGAATATTTCAGAAAAAGGCCCAAAGGTTGATGTCATTCTCAAATCCAGGGAAGAGCACAACAAACCAATATTTCTTCCCCCTTCCCTCCCCTTTTTTTGCTATTTTCACTCAGCAGATGAGGCAAAGTACTCTGAAAATATTGAGGTCGAATTGAGCTCACGTTAGGAAGCCTTCACAAAAGGCTTTAGCTAGCCTGTGCAAAAGCATTCAATTAAGCATCAGCTATTCCTTCTTCGTCACAAGGCAGGTTTTCCAACCTGGAAGGGACTTGGGCTGCTCTTGGCTTTTGCTACAAGAATGTTTCACTTATGCCATTAACTCCCATTCTCATTGGGGAGGGAGAACAATATTTAAAAAAGAACGTAGCAGTGTTTGAGCCAATTTCTTTTTAGCTGTTGATGGTGCTGGCTGCTTTAAAAGGCCTGAGTGAGGTTGTTCATTTGTCAAGACGGATATTTGCCTGATTGCAGGGTTAAACTCATTAGCAGAATGTCACCCACTGTGGGATAACTGGAAAATAGTCTGATTCAAACTTCTTGCTGCCCACTAATTTAATCTTGTTCCCAGTAGGCTGAAACTCTTTATTATAAATGCAAAGAAATCAACAGAAAAAGTAAAGTGCCACTGTCCCTTCCCATACTGTGTCCCATTTTCATACTGCAGTGTTTATTGCATCACCTCCTATATCAAAAATTATTTAGTAACAATTATTTATAGCCCTGCCTCCAGCCTTACGTTAGCATTAAAGAGTATGGTAGCTTCTAAATGCTCCAGCTGAGATCAAGGCATCTTCCTTGTGCTCAGAGCTGTACTGAACCATGGTATCAAGAAGGTTTGCTAATTACCTGGAGGGATCTTTTAGAAAGCAGCATTGCAATAAGAACAGAAAGTAGGATAAATTTTAATGTACATCTGTTCTCTTCTGCAAACTCAATCCAATGACAAACACACAATCTCACTTCCCATTCTAAAAATGTTAATGTGTGAAGGACTTTCTCCAGCAGGTTGATTGTATTAGCTACTGAAATTTCCCAAATGCCATATTGCCAGGGTCACACAAAAATCTTCCATCAACACACACTCAGCATTGTCAGCTAATTGACAGCAATGGGAGTTGTGCGTTTTGAAGTCTGAACGAATATCAAGGTTAATTATCCAGCTGCAAAGCACCAGGCTATATTAAAGAAGGGTGATTAAATTGGAAGTGGCAACTCTCATCCTAAGCTGCTATTTAAAGAAAAACACCTTCTCAAATGGTCTAAACAAACCCACAGCTTGCTATAAACAGCACAGATATAACTGAGGTGTCTTTGTGAAGGTCTGGACTGGCCTATTTTCATGACAGCTTTTCTATGGACCATCTGTCCCCTGCTGCTGCAAGACCTCCGTCCTGACAGCCCAGCTGTGCCTGGAGGCTGGTTCAGGCTTGACACCTCTCCTGTCCTTGTTCCCATTGATCAGATAATCCTGCTAGCTGCCTGGGGACTATATGAAGGAAAGCCAAAGCATAGCTTTGAGAGCTTGCAAGAGCTCCAACCTCACTGATTTTTAACAAGAGACATGATCCCCATCTCTGGAAGTTTTCAAGGCCAGGTTGCATGGGGATTTGAGCAGCCTGGTCTAGTGGAAGGTGTCCCTGCTTATGGCAGGGGGGTTGGAACTACATGATCTTCAAGGTCCCTTCCAACACAAACCATTCTATGAGCCTATGATTCTGTGATATTAAGGGCTGTGGTTTTTTTATTAGGCAGATTAATGTGGTTTTATATCAGGCCCTTAACTCTTACTGATTTTATTGTGAGCTAAACAACTAGACACTTTCTAAACCTCTTGGACATCTGTGCACTTCTAAAAATCTGTCTCCGTTGAGAGTATGACTGAAGATTACATTTTCAAAGGTATTTAGCTGTGTAATGAGGTAGACAAGTGCTATATTGCCATCTCCAACTACCTAAGTACCTGGAAAAAAAAGTGTCCCTTCAATTTTCCAAGTCATTCCACATTTTTGAAGGATTCAGGTCTACTCAGTACAGACTTAATCTTCCAAATAATCATTTGTAGTGAAGATTTTATCAATTCTTATATGACATGTAGTTGTCAATGCCAGGGCAGCTGATTTGTAGGACCCCCTTTTGGTCTAAGTCTCTGGTTTCAATAAGTGTTGCTCTTGCTTAACCAAAATGAACTTGACTCAATATATTTTACAGTTCAGGAAAGATAATCTGATCAAGGATTTATAGTCTTCAGCAGACAGAAACCTAAAAGAGCAGCAAATTCAGGCTTTGGAAGCAGTACTTTCAATTGTATTGAGCAATGCTGAATCTGACAGAATTATGGTCTCATTTTATTTCAGTTATGATAACTTTTGGGCTGATTTTTTCCAGACTTTGTATCTGACCAAGTGTGACTTTAAAAAATATTTTATATTTGTTGAACTGTAAAATTTGCTTCA
>NW_010521309.1:3055-10115 GCF_000687285.1 Phaethon lepturus | reverse complement strand
GTTCAGCAGATAGACACCAAAGTCATAAACATCTCAGCAGTGCCATGGAGGAGGGGGAATGAGAAAGAAAGGGCAGTCCCAATCTTCTCCACCAGTATATGTTGGCACCTTTTGCTTGGAATCAGTGTTGCTGACATGAACAAAAAGTCTGTCCCACTGTAACAAAATGAGGTAGCATAAAGGTTGACGGGACTCTGAAAGGCTTTGGCATATTGGCCACATACTGTGCTTCCATCTTTGAAAGTTCAGAGCTTCATCCGGGTGTTATTGCAGTCCCGTGGTTCTGGCCTTGGGGAAAATGGTGCAGCCAGAAGAGATTGCATCGTAGTGCTGGATGACTGCATGAAAAGCATTGCTGTTTACTGGGGACTGCAACTCTGAGCCCTCAGCTGCAGTAAGACAATAATTTTCAGCATCAGGTACAGATGACAGAGAGGGATGAAAGGAGGACAAGAATCATATCAGTGTTATGACTATGAGTTACAAATAGAAATGCTTATTTTACTTGGCAGACCTCTCTGTGTCTGGTAGTTTTTAGATGCTTGGTCCTCTTGCTCTTCCATAAGACTGGTGACCTCTCCTCTCTCCTTTTGATAATGCTTTCTGTTCTGCAGATGTTAACAGCCTCTCTCTCAAAACTCAGTAACAGGTTAAGTTAATGGTGTTATTGATATGCCAATAGATTGCAGCTGGGCTGAGGGCTCCTGAAGTCCACTCCGAAGTGCCATACCTACAGGCTGCAACAGACTGATCTTCTGGTGGATCTTTGTTTAGAAATCTTTGTTGAGTCAGCTCAGTGCACCTTGCCCCTGCCTCCTCCCCCGGCACAGAGCCAGCGTAAAAGAATGCAGCTCCGTAGAGTCTGACTAACTCAACAGAACTGCAATCATGTGCCCACGTCTGAGTCAGATTAAATTTGTACTGCTGGGTGACTCCAGCAGTGCACAGCACTGATGTTAATGGTGGGGGAACCAAGTGCTTAGAGCTGTTGCTCCTAGCCTGGATTTAGCATGAGCCTCAGTGCTTCCTTCTCAGATCTGATGAAGTAATTGCATATCTGCTCTTCACAGTGGGATCAAATAGTATAATAGAAGTTATTGTCTCTGTTTAAAACCTTGTTTTTCTTATAATTTGTATCTATCACATAGACAACATCCATCATATCTTCACAGATCCATAAAAATATAAGGTGTGACTTTCAAAAGTGTTTGGTATCATCTAGTCCCTACATCTGTTATCTGTGGTATATCTGGGGTAAAAAGAGTTTTGATAGGTTGATACAGCATGAAATAATTAGTAGATTGTTGTATTTTGGAAAGTAACAAAAGCTGGATGAAAAGATCTGCTTTTCTTGTGCATTAATGGATCCACAAAGGATCTCACTCTAGTCCTTCAGTGGAAATGGAGGACTTGTTGCCTGTCTCTCTGGTAATGTTTTAGTTTCCCTTCAGTGCTTTCTAGCAGCTGGAGAGTGTCCTACCATACAGCAGTGTCAGCCTATTAGTCAAAGCTAGGCTGCTTACTGTCATCTCTGCTGTCCTGCAGGAGCTTTGAGATGTGTACAGACCTTTTGCAATCAGTCTCAATTTTGCAAATGAGCAGTGCTGGTCTGTGGAAATGTCAGCCTTTTCAAACATGGCAAAGTAAATTTGTTCTTGATGTTCCTGTAAGGAGCATTTCAATAGACAGCATTTCAGTGCTACAGTGAAAATAATATAGTGGTAGTAGTGACCATCAAGGTAGTAGTGGCCAGCAGCATTCCTTTGGAAATACCTCTTAATAAGTAAAGCCTGAATGACAGACGGAAAGAGAGAGAGACTTGTCCTGTTACAAATGCCACCAAAGTGGCACTGGTATCCTATCCTGAATGCCTGGACAGAGGTTTATTGCAACGTTTTTGGGTGTGGAATACAGGCAAAACTTTGTTCCCTTTTTTCTTTACTACTGTGTTTGTCCAAGAGGAAGACAGCACTTCCACAGGAGAAATTCCCCACCTTTTTGGACCAGTGTAACACTCAACTCAGTACTTTTCTCACAGAGCACCTGTCATGATCTTTTAATTGCAAATGTTAATAGGTGCTGTAAGGTATCTGCTAAGCAACAGCAATGTATTTATGGTTGTTCTGTGGATTGTAGTTGGTGAACAAGTGTGGGGTATACTTTCAGAACAAAGTCTGTATATTTTAAGGTGCTTCTTTATAATCCCACTGAAATTATCCTATTAAAGGTAAAACAGTTGCAGATGACACCAAACTGGGAGGAGTGGCTGATACTCCAGAGAGTTGTGCTGCCATCCAGAGGGACCTTGGCAGGCTTGGGAAATGGGCTGACAGGAACTTCATAAAGTTCAATAAGGGGAAGTGCAAAGTCCTGCACCTGGGGAGCACCAACCCCATGCACAAATATATGCTGGAGCCCACCAGCTGGAAAGCAGCTTTGCAGAAAAGGACCTGGGGATCCTGGTGGACACCAGGTTGAACATGAGCCAGCAGTGTGCTCTTGCTACAAAGGCGGCCAAAGGTAACGAGGGCTGCATTAGGAGAAGTGTTGCCAGCAAGCTGAGGGAGGTGATCCTTCCCCTCCACTCAGCACTGATGAGGCCACACCTGGAGTACTGTGTCCAGTTTGGACTCCTCTGTACAGGATAGAACAGACATACTGAAGAGAGAGCCCAAGGAATGGCCAGGAAGATGATTAAGGGATTAGAGCATCTCTGTTACGAGGAAAGGCTGGGAGAGCTGGGACTGTTTAGCCTAGAGAAGAGAAAGCTCAGGGGGGAATCTGATCGATGTGTATAAATATCTGAAGGGATGCTGCAAAGAAGACAGAGCCAGGCTCTTTTCAGTGGTGCCCAGTGACAGGATGAGCGGCAATGGGCACAAACTGATACACAAGCAGTGCTGTCTGAACATCGGGAAACACTTTTACTGTGACGGTGACTGAACACTGGAAAACGTTGCCCAGTGATGTTGTGGAGCTTCCATCCTTGGAGATATTCAAAAGCTGTCTGGACATGGTCCTGGGCAACCTGCTGTAGGTGCTTGAGCAGGGGGGTTGGACCAGATGACCTCCAGAGGTCCCTTCAAACCTCAACCGTTCTGTGAGTTCTGTAACAAATTATGGCTAACGTACCTCACTTGACTGCTGCATTAACTGGTATGCAGCATTTGGGGTTGTTATGATATGTGGTATTTTAAAATCCTAGTATTAGCAAATACTGACATCTGCCATAGAAGCAAATGCTTCTATTGTTATGCAAGGATGACTTTATATATAATTAATACATCCTTATGTCCTAAAAAAATAGAGAACAAGTATGGATTAAATATGGTATAAGTTCTCTTATATGTTTCTCCCTGGTATTCCATCAAGACTTCAAACAGTACTCAGGTTAGACTTGGTGCATGTGAATGCATGTCTTTTGGAGTCAGTGAAGCAGCATCTAATTATTAGTGATAATTGCACTAATAATGGGGGATGAGGGTGTGTTATCTATCACAAAGAAAGGGCATCCAGATGCTCCATGCATTCTCAGTGATTGTTCAATGACAATACTTCAACAATGAGTGAGAAGGAATTTGTCTTATAGCACTTGTCAGTGCATCTCTCATATCCTGGTGAGCTATAAATAAGAATAGTGATCCCTTGTGGAACTGAAGGTTGGGAGAGTAACACAATACTCTCTCCCACCAGGTGTGGAAGCTTTTCACTGTTGCACGGGGTAATAGTGTAGCTTTGTTCAAGCTGATGTGCACTCTTCTTGCCATCCAGGTGTGTCATTATCTCTGCTGAGCAAGGCACAGTTTTGAAATACAATGTTTGAACTAAGGGACATCTTATCTTGCTTGCAGAATATTAAACAGAAACTGGGATGGTGGTGGGGATGACTAGGTCAGGGGCATACCCAACAATGTAAAGAAAACAAGAGTGAGAAAACTTGTGGTGGAAATAAAACCTTTTTTCTATTCTAACTCTTAAAGTTAACAGCTGTCCCATTTACAGTACTTCCCCATAGAACATATGCATAACATATGTTTTATCAATTGGCTCATAAAAAAGCAAAATATGGTTTAGATTCACAGATATTTTGGGGTATTCTCTGCAGTAATTAATGACCTTAAGCACTACTGCATGTTAGTTTCTGCTCTGCAGATCTTCATGTTAATGTGACAGATGATGTGTTTGTGTGTGAGCATGTTTATGGATGCTTTGGAGCTATGTGAGTTTATCTGCCAGTTAAGAGCCTAGCTATGGGTATCCCCTACTTACACTCCCTTGCACCCATGGGCAGAAACTGTAATAAAACCAGTGAACTGACAAGATGAGAACAACAAGTAAGAATACTGAAAGACATTTCAATAAATAATAAAACCGTATCAACTGATACCAGTGCATGACATGATCCCTGGGGTGCAGGATTTGCTGCTGATCATTGCTTGAGAGCACCATTCAATATGTATTGCATTTTTAGTTTTACCTCTTTGTATAACAATCTTATTTTGGTTTAACAGCAAAATGAGTATCCAAAGGAGATATTCACTTACAGACTCACTGAACCCACAACTCTGTTTAAGAATGTGCATCTTTACAAGAAGCTAGAGAAAAAGAGCCAAACATTTAGCTAATTTATTAGGTAATTCTTTGTCAAGTTACAAACAAAACTGCAGGAACGTGTAGGGCTGTATGCAGAGGCTGTGGCAGCATCCTGATTGCACTTCATGATGTACCACTGTCTCATCTTTGCTTCCCACTGCAGTAATCCCCAGGACACCCATCCTTGTCTCAACACCTCTTCATAATGCTAATAGAGCCTGGCTTTCAGGAATGCTGTACATTACGCTAAGGAGTAATGACTAATTCATTACATTTATTCTATGGTATATTAGATATTTATTTAAAGAGATTTTCTGTTTCGAAGCTGACAAGTGTGCAGGCAAGGCTGCATTCTTCAAAGACAAATGTATGGCATTAAGGATTTTTAAATGCTCACTTTTCTGGGAGGGTCAGGGAAGATACGTTGTTGATGCGCCTTGTGCCTGAGGCCTTACTTACTGTAAAAATCTATGTCATGTTGGAGTACTTCCACTTAAAGGAGGTGGTGGGAAGAACATTATTCCAACATGACAGGCCTTTCTTATGATGAACACGTGGGATAAAAGGAAGTGACAGCTGTATGAGCCTTGGGTTGGCTCAGGAAGAGGCTAGGTTGTCTGCTCTTGCCACAGCTTAAGTTTTTTGCATTTTATAATTTTATGTAGGAGCTCATCAAAATAACTAAAAAGAATTATATTGTCACAGTGAAATGAAATGAACAGAGGCTTCAACTGAGCTACTGGTAAGGAGTGAAATATTTTGCAAAGAGAAAATAAGTTATGTGAATGGGTGGAAAAGGAGAAGTACCATTACTCCAGGGCACACAAAGTAGGCTTGTCAGGCTTGCAGCTTGAAGTTGTCACTCTAATGACTGATTGTTTGATCCTCAAACTTTCTCACCACACAGGTTCATTCATAGAAATGGAGATGTTAGTGGAGACAGAATATTGCTTAGACTCTACTTAAATGGACTGGGAAGAGAAAGTTGCATTAATTTCTCTGAGTAAAGCAGTAAAATGGCATAGGTAGGAAAACGTGGAATTCTGAACTTTGGAATCTTGTATTAATTCATAATCATTTCAGATCTTTTTAATATGCAAGTGAATTCTAATTAGAGTTGACTACTTAAGCAAGGGCAATTTCCCAACCAAACAACAAAACTAAGGCTAGACTGTTTACAATACTTTGCTCTTTAATACTTTGTACTGCTCTAGCAATTTTTAAATTCACATTTCCTGTCACCTTTTGACATTTTTACTTAATAATTAGTTGGGTAGAAGAAAAATTAAACTCCCCTCCCCTTCCCCCTGTAATTGCTGTCTTAAAATAACTGTTTAGCTAAATGGTCTCTCTTGGGAGTTAAGATACTTCTCTCTCAGAAAAGTTTGCTCTGATTTATCTCACTCCTGTGGCAAGGCTGACTTTTCCTCTCCAGGTTTATACTTGCACTCGAGTGCACAAGTTCTGTTCTTGCGGTGAAGACTTGTGCTGAGCCAGATTTTTGTCCAAGCCCTGCTCGGTGGTGCCTGGCCAGCTCAGAGCCATATGCAGCAGGTTTGCTCTCCCTGCAGTGCTCCTCATGATAGTGATCCTGGCATTAGTCTTATTGCTGTATTATTCTTATCCTATAGGCTTCTGTCTCCTGACTACCCCAGTTCAGATCTATGGCTCTTCCTCTTGTTGAAATGGATCCTTATAAACATGTACGCATCCAATCTGTGCATGCCTTTATATTCTGCTCTTCTCATCTCTTAAATGTACTTAATATACATTGAAACATCAACTGGGATATTGACTGTAAAAATTTATTAAGCTCGCTGAAAAATTGCAAGTGTAGTACAGGGAATAAGTATAATGCACTTGTGTCTTTTCTGTGTGAATTAGTAGCTCCTTTTTATTAAAAAATAGCTCCGCTATTTACTTTGTAAAATCTCATGTTGGGTAAAGCTATTTAAAGTTTGGTGTTTTTGCCCCCACTCCCAATCAACCCCAGCTCTTTGAGAACATTGTGAGAAAATCCCTATAAGCTGTTTTCAAGGCAGAGCAGGGGAAGTTCATCAAAGTAAAATGCTGTTCAAATATCCAGCCCCTTAGACCCTGCTAAACAGTGTCTTTTTGGCAGCATCCCAATTAAAACTGCCATAACCAAGTATAATGACTATATTAAATAACTAGTGTGAAAAAAGTCTAAAAAAGAAGAGAGTCATTATGTAAATTGCATGAACGAAGAGAGAATTTTGCTTCCAGTCCTGCTAATAGGTTACTCAGGTCTCCTCTGCCTCCTAACGCATTTCTCTGCAGAGTTGTTTTGGTGGCTGTTGTAGTTTTTTTATATGGGTTTAATTGTGGCTCTTTGTAATTGCTGAGAAACCCTGGGTGGAGGGACAGGCAGGAGGGACAGCAGAGAGCTGGAGTGACGTTTGCTGCATGGTTGTGGTTGCATGAGGCTTTGCTAGATATAGGCACC
>NW_010521309.1:0-3024 GCF_000687285.1 Phaethon lepturus | reverse complement strand
TCCTGCTGACTACTGTTCGAGGAGTGAACTCTCCCGGTATAAGGAACGGCTGCAGAATGGATCTCTCGGTGTATTGATTAAGCTTTACTGTAAAGGAAGTGCAATGCTTCCTCCCCATCGGACTGCTGGGATCAAATCCAAAGAAAATACAACACGGATATATTATTTATGAAAGGATTTGTTCCTACAAGCCGACAGGAAACTCACTACTGTGCGTTCCTTACGTTGCTATTCAGGGTGGTCACTTGAGCTGTTGTCTCCAGAGTTTGTGTTGATGAGAAAGACTCTGCCTTTTGGTCAAGAGAAATGTCATAACCTTTCTTCCATGTCGTAAGATGATTGCTATATGGATCAACTCTCTTACCTGATTCAGCTCTACTCCTCTGTGCCGTTTCAGAGCTACACTGGAATTTCATTTGCATCTTTAACTATTCTGCATTATACTGTAACTCCACAGTCTTTTTCTCCCATGGTGAATCTGGTTTAAAAAGCCTTTACTGCCTCATGGTAGTTCATGGCCCATCAGCTGTGCTGGTACAACTTTGTTGCCATCCTGAAAGCCAGGCTGGTGAAAAAATAACCCTTTAAAATGGGAAAAAAAAAAAAAAAAAAAATCGTTTGGGAAAGAGGTCTTTTGAGCTGTCTTTTCCATTAAGGAAAGTGTACATGGATTCAGTACCCTCAGTATTTCTTGGTGGCATTCAGAGATGTGGCTTACAGTCTGAATATTGTCCTGTACTATCTCTAGATTCACTTTTCCTTCACCCTACAGCCTTGCAAAAATTTTGACACTGTGATTTCTTGATACCATTTATCATAGCTATTCATGTATTTCCTAATAATATTAGGTCTCTAAGGTATTATTTTCACAGCAGCTTATAAATATTAATATCCTCTTCAGCAGAGGCTAAGGCAGACATTCCTTTATTTGTATGTGTAGAGTGTTGTCCAAGTCTATGCCAGTCACATTCCTGCCTTCCTTCAATCAGCATAGAGGTTTCTTCAAAACATGAAATTCCTCATTGTATAGTGATTTTTTTGAGAATTGTCAGAGGAACGGCTCTCCAACGGTGCCTGCTTTTCTCCACTGGCTGACAGAGATGCTGAGGATAAATACGCTTCAGACATTTACATGATAAATAGACATCTAGCGTTTAGATACCTAAAACTAGGTAAAATGACGCTTACGTTACGTAACTAGTTCAATGGCATATAAATCTTGTTTGGCAGAGGCAAGGACTGAATCCATATCTCCCAAGGCATAAATCTTGTAATTCACAGGCAGTTGACTTTTCTGGGTCTGTGACTCTCCCCAGGGAAGAGCAGCATGAAAAAATTTTGCAACTAATGTGAATCTAGCTGAGAGAGGGTTTCAGTAAGTTGATTGGAAATGACTTGTTGCCAGTTTTGTGGGAAAACCTCAAGAAATGGAGAATATGCTACTTCCCTGGGTTACAGGAGCTCTATGCCTCTGCATTTGCAAACATTTTCCCCCATTTGAACAGGTCTGGATCCTGAGTGTAGCCATCGTTCTTGTTTTGTCTGATTAAAAAGCTGTCTGATATTTAGCATTTTCTCCCTGTGAAGACCTTTATACAAGTCAGTCGTCTTTCTTCACTACACTAAACAAGTGAGCTCCTTGAGTCTCTTGCTGAGGCAGCTTACTTACTTCTCAGTATTATTTTTCAGTTGTCAGGCAGCCTGAGTGATTTTCTACACCCTTTTAAAAAATGTAAATATCAGAACTTCATCCACTGTCTTCAAACTGGATATTCCCTTGTCTGAAACTGTGGCAAAGTCATCATTCTACTCTATTCACTTTTTCCGTGGTTACACAAATACGCACTTTTGGCATCTTTGTGACGGCATGCTGCTGGGATCTCACACTGAATTGTTCAGACAGGCTGCTTTCAGAGTCACCGACCTTTCCCGAGTTTCTGCTTTCCAGAGTACGACCCCCTCCCTCCACTTCCCCCTTCCCATTTTTTCCATTTGGGCTGCAAAGCACCTGCATAGATTTTACGCTTCAAGGGGGAAACATTTTGACGGAATGGGCACAGTTTTTGAAAGGCACTGGTCATTCTGGATGATTTACTTATCACCGTTTAACAATGTTGCTAATCCTTTTTATCTCATTTTATGAGCAATAATTTTGTTTCCTTTTAGGACACTGTTGAAAGAATTGATTAATGGTGAGAACTGTACCAGTCACTGGGCTGTCCTGATCCAGTCCTCTGAAAAGATTCTTTTATCATGGAAATACCCCAGCGCCTGCTACTTTTTGAGGTGGCTTTTAGTAATTTTGCAAGGCATCTACTACCTACTTTTGATACTGTATCACGGTAGTTTTGTAATCACAGTCCTATGAAGTGGTACTCGTCGTGTCTTACTATCCAAATGTATCTACTCGATTTAGCCTTTGCTAAAGAAATTGTGATTTATTTTACAATTTTTCATAAAAACATGTTGACTTCCATTATTTATACTCCTGTGATTTAGTTTTCCAGTAGCTGAACATCATAAATAGTCACTCTGTGTTTCGCACGGCCTCTATTTACCCCATTCTACGCTTGACCTCTTGGATGTTGGTACAGATGAGCGTTTTTTTCAACCTCTCAGAATTACCCCAACGTTCAGAGACTTATTTAAAATAAACATCAGCCTAACACATTAGTATCTATTTTTAATTTAGCTTGGAACAGGAAGCTGTGGATCTCAACGTTGCCTGTGGTTTCCACTGAATTCGGAAGCTGGATTGCACCCAGTAGTAAAGAGTGTTCCGGCCTAAAGCGAAGCGCGGCACAAGCGCTCTGCCCGCCGCGAGGCGCAGCGGAGGGAAGGCGGAAAGGCGCTCATCTGGCTTCTGGCCCATGTGGCAAGCCAAGGACTTGAAGTGGCATGAAATGAAGCCACCGAGGCGAGGGGCTCCGGAGCGGGGCGGGTCGCGCCGTGGGACCCTTCCTGAAGCGGCAAAACGGCGCAGGCGGCAGCGCGGGGAGCGAGACGGCGCCCCAGACCCCCCCT
>NW_010521308.1:2969-3203 GCF_000687285.1 Phaethon lepturus | reverse complement strand
CCGGTGGGTCTTTCCGTCCTCTCATCTGCTCAGCGCGCCTCCATTCGGTCCTCAGCCCCCTGAGGACATCTGTACTTTGTTCAATTCCCTTTTGGGCTCACTGCATCCCCGAGACTTTTTTGGTCTCTCTGGCCCCTTCGAGACATCTCTGATCCCTGCGACGACGCCTCTTGTTCCACCAGAACCTTTTCTGTCGCCGTCTCGGTGCTCCGCGGCGGTCTGGTTTCTGCCCTA
>NW_010521308.1:2372-2871 GCF_000687285.1 Phaethon lepturus | reverse complement strand
TGCGCCATTTCCTGAGGTGTTTGTGTTGCATTTTCTAGTTTATTTTCATTTTAGCTACTTTGGTGTCGATTAGGTCTCTTTATACAGTTTCTGCTATGTTTCTTGTATTCCTGTGGTTTTTTGGTGACTTGTGTCCTTCGGGACTCATCTACTTCCGTAAGGGAGTCGGTCGGAGAGGCCGTCGAGGCGATTCCGAATCATCGGCGATTTACAGTAAATAATTTGCTTTGTGACCAGAGATACGTTTGGGAATGGATCCTTAGAACGGGATCTAGTTCGGCTTTGTCGTTTGTCCCTACGCAGAACATGGTTACGGTAGAGGTCGGGTAGCGTGCGTGGTCTTTGAGAAATGAAGCCTAACCCCCGTAGCCTTTTGGGTTTCTTGTAGGAAACTCAAGCATGTGACTTTTTTAAAAAATATTGTAATTGCATTTAACCAACTACTTTCTTACGTAACCGAGTACAACGTATACCTTTTTCTATCTATGCCCCAGAAAAA
>NW_010521308.1:1265-2119 GCF_000687285.1 Phaethon lepturus | reverse complement strand
TTCTTTCAGGTTAGTGCTTTGCTGTTCTTGCAGTTTATTGCTGCTTCTCATCTTCCTCAGCTCTTTAGTGGAGATGTGTTTTGATACTTGGAGAAGCAGAAGTATCTGAGGTAAGAGCTTCAGGACCGGTTGAGGTAAAGCGGCATATATAGTGGAAAGCGCACTTCTATGTAGTTTTTTTCTGTATGTTTGTTTTTTTCAGGTCAGTAAATTTGTTTTGAGCGTTCAGGTGTAGCAAGGTGCTTTAGTAGCGTGCTTGTTTTTTGTCTGTGTTTTTTTAACTTAGGCGCATTGCATATTCCTGGAAGTCTTGACCGTGTGGAAGGCGGAATGTCGTCATCTTCACCAGTTTTGATGTGCACTGTGGAAGTCGCTCATATCATCTTTCTTAACGGGAATGACGGTGAGACTATCTAGCAGGGGCTATGGTGAGCATCTCGTACGCATCTGTACATGTAGCTTTAGTGTTTCTCAAGGAAGCAGCAAAGACCTGAGGCATAGCGTCTTTCAGGGTACGGGACAGCTCATCGCTTTTCCCGATTGCCTGTGGAGGACCCTGTTGTCTCCAGAACGCCGGCAGCTTGCGGCAGTCCTCTTGTAGATGATAAGCGTCAGGATTCCACTTACTCTGTGGGCCTGGGGGGAGCCGGTGGGAAGACGGGCGATAGGAGGTGCCCGCAGAATGTGGGGCACGGCTCGAGAGAGCAGCTCCTGTGGAGCGGCCGACACAGGGGGTTCGGGGCACGCCAATGCAGGGAAGGAGCTCTCGGGAAGGAGCGGGGTTCCTTTGCTGATAGTTGAGGAGAAGAGAAGGGTTCTCTGAAGTTTTGGGGCAGGGAGATGGTTGGGAAAGG
>NW_010521308.1:741-1222 GCF_000687285.1 Phaethon lepturus | reverse complement strand
GGGTGTCGGGGCGGCCTGTTCAAGTTTAGTCGCCCCGCAGCCGATGGGAACTACGACAAAGTCATGAGAGACATGGCGCCGACCGTCTGGGTGTTCGCGTCGCTATATGCGGGGCCAAACGTCAGAGGAGTCTCATCTCGGAAAGCATTTGGGTACATGTAGATATGGCCTCTGGGACTCTGAGATCTTTGCTTCTCTGTACCTTTTACTTACTTCCTTCCCGACTTAATTTTTACTTCCCTCCATTCGCCGTGCATCAGGACATCGCGGTCGGTATTACCGAGAGCCATTATCTAGGCACCTATTTCCGGCGCAGGTTTGTGACCGCCTTCCGTGGGATTTCTCGGAGAAGATGACGTGCGTTATTTACGCTCATAACAACGGTCAGGCAGGGGTTCGTCTTTACAGCTGTCCCGGGCACGTGAGTTTTTTCTGTTATTCCAGTTTTGGTTTTTTCCTTCAGCATCCGGCGAGGATTTCT
>NW_010521308.1:0-362 GCF_000687285.1 Phaethon lepturus | reverse complement strand
TCGCTTCTCTGAGAAGTCCGCCGACGGTTTTTTCTCGAGGCAGCGATCCAGGATGCGTCGGCATATCCCTCACCGAGCTGTCCGTTTTCATGGAGCCCTTTTCTGGGACTACTTCTCTGCATCCTTTTTGCTAAGTCTTGGGTCTTAGAGCCTGGCTTCTTGCACGTGTAGCGTCGTGATTGTGGCCTTATCTTTTTGTAACGGCCCACGGAGTTTGACTTGTGGGACAGCCTAAGATTGTTCTTTGCAGTCCCCTAGGTCTTCTCGCCTAGAAGCGCTGTCCCTCTGGAGGTAATTCTTCTTGCCGAGATTGCTCTTTTGCGTCTGCGTCGAGTCATTCACCTTGCATGTGGCGGTGGGCT